>NC_134363.1:133065979-133348479 GCF_048569485.1 Anomaloglossus baeobatrachus | reverse complement strand
TAGATAGATAGATAGAGGGATAAATAGAGGGATAGATAGATAGATAGATAGATGGATAGATAGATGGATAGATAGATAGATAGATAGAGGGATAGATAGATAGATAGATAGATAGATAGATAGATAGATAGATAGATAGATAGATAGAGGGATAAATAGAGGGATAGATAGATAGATAGAGGGATAGATAGATAGATAGAGGGATAAATAGAGGGATAGATAGATAGATAGATGGATAGATAGATGGATAGATAGAGGGATAGATAGATAGAGGGATAGATAGATAGAGGGATAGATAGAGAGAGGGATAGATAGATAGAGAGATAGATAGATGGATGGATAGATAGATAGATAGATAGATAGATGGATAGAGGGATAGATAGATAATATTGTGTCAGTCTCTGGGGTTCACAGATATCACACTTGTCTGTAGACCTTTCTCAGTGCCATAAATAATTGGTACAAACTGCTTATCCAGCAATCCTTGTCCCTAACGTCTATTAATAGCCCCAGTCCATTCTGACATTAACTAGTGGAAAATTAGGAGACATGTTCAATTAAAGTGCAGATGTTCCGGTCCCAGCGAGGGGTGCTGCTTCTGGTGGATGGAGCTGCTCCGGGATGTGTGGAATCGGTTTCACGGTCTTCCCAGGAGCACAGCTTCTTGCCAATAACCAGCTTGTCTCAGCAAATTTGCAATTCTATACGGTCCTACAAATAGGCCACCACAGGTCCCAAAGCCTCCAGCACAGACCCCCAATCTACACACAGTGTGCATTTATAAATGTATATACAACTATTCCACAGTATCACCATTTCTGGGGGTATTATAAAGGGTGACAAAAGTGTCAAACATTTCCTGTAGATCAGATTATATAGAGCACAAAGAGCATATTTGATATAACATGTCTTATCCCCACTCTCTACTTCCAAATACCTAGAAAAACTATTGGGCAACACTTTAATAGAAATAAATAGCCAAATACATTGTTTGATGCCTACACCAGGACCCATTCAGTATAGTGTTCACGAATAATGTGAAATACTATAATAGTATGTAAAATAATAACAAATGTGGTATTATGATAACAATATAATAATAGTATAATAATACTAGTTGTAGCAGTAATGTATACTTACCCTTATTACTGCTCTTATTAATACATCTACTACCACTAATACAAGTATTACACTAAGCATACATCTCAATAACAGTAATAATAGTGCTGATGATGTTAAGAATGATGCTAATCCCTCTATTGCTTCTAATGCTACTGTTCTTACTGCTATTATTACTACTACAACAAATATTATTATTATTATTATTATTACTATTATTACTAACACAGCTACTACTATAATACTATTATTATTACTACTATTATTACTATTACTACTACTATTACTAGCATACCTACTACTATTACTACTATAATACTATTATTATTACTACTATTATTACTATTACTACTAATATTACTATCATACCTACTACTATTACTACTATAATACTATTATTATTAATAATAATACTATTACTACTACTGTTACTAGCACACCTACTACTATTACTACTATAATACTATTATTATTACTAAGATTATTACTATTAATATTATTACTAGTAAACCTACTACTACTAAGGTATGACTACTATAATCAATACTATTACTACTACTACTACTACTACTACTACTATTATTATTATTACTAGCACACCTACTACTACTACTACTCTAATAATATTATTACTACAACTATTATTACTAGTACACCTACTAATATTACTACTAAAATACTATTATTATTAATAATAATATTATTATTATTACTACTATTAATAGTAGTACACCTACTACTACAATACTATTATTATTAATATTATTATTACTACTACTATTATTACTAGCACACCTAAAACTACCATTAATGCTACTACTATTAGTATTAATACTACTGCCACTATTATTACCATTAATGCTACTATTACTACTATAAATAATTATTACTACAACTACTATTACTTCTACTACAACTACTATTACTACTATTAGTATTACTACTATTGCTATTATTACTATTATTACTACTACTATAACAGAATCACCACTACAACTTGTAGAAGAATAACAGAAGGAACTTTGACACTACTCACACCTTTAAGGTTAAGTGAAGGAACAGCAATCTTGGGGACTGGAATTAAGATGTTACACTCTATGAAGTTGTGGTAATATCCATAAAAAAAAATAAGAAAAAAATCAGTGGAACTCTTCATCCATAAAATCCAAGCATCTATTTAAAAAACAAGTAAAAAGATACTGGAGGAAGCAGAGATATAAGAACTGAAGACACTGAGAGTGACACTGATTTTTTTCTTTTTTAATGGATATTACTACTACTATTACTACAAATACTATCACTACTGCTGCTATTACTTATATTTCTACTATTACTACTACTGCAACTACTATTACTACAGCTACCACTACTAATGTTAGTACTACTACTAGTGCTGCTACTTCTGCTATCACTGCCTTCCCAGTGTACACAAGGCCATAACCACACATGGACTTCACATACACATTTACATGAATACAATCTCATTGCTACAATCTGGGGTTTCGGCTGTTATTAAAAACAACAAAATGTTTTACACTTTTTTCTTTGTTTTACCTAATTATTTAAATAACATGACCTTTCCAACTGTATTAAAACAAATCACAGTATGGAAAACAGTAAGGAAGGTTTTTATATACCGTATATACTGGCGTATAAGACGACTTTTTACCCCCTTAAAATAATGGCTACAGTGGGGGGTCGTCTTATACGCCGGATATATACCTGGGTGCTGTAGTGCGCCGCTCCACTCCGTTCCACGCTTGGATTCTGCCTCCATAGCGACGAGGGAGGAACTTCCTGTCACCGCTGCTGAATGGCAGAGCGCTGGCCAATCAGAGGCAAGCAGCTCTGCCTTGACGTCAGCGCTCTAGCAGGGAAGTTCCTGCCTCGTCGTTATGGAAACGCGATACACAGCCCGGCCCCGTACTGGTATATCATACAGCATATATACTGGTATATATACAGCGGATATATAGCGTATATATAGCAGGGGGCCGCACTGTGTGAGGAGGTGGGTTTTTTTTCACTGTCCAGTATAACCAATAGGATTAGTGCAGTAACGCCAGATTCCCCTCGCATCCATGCAGGGACATTAATGAAGAGCTTACATGCTGGCCCCTGCACTAATCCTATTGGTTATACTGGACAGTAAAAAAAACACCTCCTCACACAGTGCGGCCCCCTGCTCTTAGCATACTGAAGCATACTGAACGGGGGTAGTCTTATACAGTGAGTATATCCCAAATTCTATATTTTTAGGGCAGAAGTTGGGGGTCGTCTTATACGCCCAGTCGTCTTATACGCCGGCATATACGGTATATATATATATATATATATATATATATAAATTACAATTTATTATGACACATTTCTCCTTTGGGGGATGCATTTCCTTATCCATAAACCTCTGATACTTTGTTTGTGAAGATCCCTATGGACTCTCATTTTGCAGCATACACAGGAAAGGTTTCAATTCATCAATGTGAAGAAGCTTGAAAATGCATCCTGCAGCGAGGAAAATCGGAGTACCGCCCTTTACTATTGACAGCATCCTCGAGCCCTGCAATAATAACTATGCTCTATCCCAGCAGTGCTATGCACTAACCTGTAGCAACCCAGGGGTCTACCTCCTATCAATTTAATATTAATGTAAAAGTGGTAAAAATATGTAAAAAATGTAAAAGTTAAAAAGGCTTTAAAAGGGCACGTGTCACTCTGGAGCAATGCAACTACGATCAAACAGACAGCAGAGGGTTTCTAAAGAGTTGACTATAGAGTTGTTTAAGGGCTCTGGGTTTGGTTTGCGGACAATGGAAGATGCTGAAGCTGAGCATTTGATGTGAAGAGCAGGACAGGGGGACTGGAAGCTTATTAACATCATATTATGTTACTCAACCTCTCCATGGACATAATAAAAGGGAAAGTAGATTTATCTGCTACATTGTTAGTAAAGGGCTTTCTCTTTGTGGTTCAGCTCTGGAAGAAGAAGTCTCAATAGGGACAAAGGCTTCAGCTTCATTGTTATACATGAGGCCAGGACCATTGTCTGCTGTGAATTAGTAAACATCTGTCCTGCCACTAAGGCCACTTCACAAGGCTCAGCAAGACAAAGGGACAATGGGCTTTGAACACTATAGAGAAAAGTTACTTCTAAACTTCACAGCGATGTCCCTGCTGCAGTATATACAGAGCCTGCACATCCTATGGAAACCAGGAGCTCTATTGTATCTATCTATCTATCTATCTATCTATCTATCTATCTATTTATAAATCTATCTGTCTTTCTATCCATCTATCTATCCATCAATTTGTCTATCATCTATCTATCTATCTATCTATCCAGCTATCTATTTGTCTACCTGTCTATCTATCTATCTATCTATCTATCTATCCTTCCATCCATCTATCAATCTATCTATAAATATATCTATCCATCTAGCTATCTATCTGTCTATACATCTATCTAACTATCTATCTATCCATCTATCTATCAATCTATCTATAAATATATCTATCCATCTATCTATCTATCTATCTATCTATCTATCATCCCTCTATCTATCTATCTATCCCTCTATCTATCTATCTACAGTTAGGTCCAGAAATATTTGGACAGTGACACAAGTTTTGTTATTTTAGCTGTTTACAAAAACATGTTCAGAAATACAATTATATATATAATATGGGCTGAAAGTGCACACTCCCAGCTGCAATATGAGAGTTTTCACATCCAAATCGGAGAAAGGTTTTAGGAATCATAGCTCTGTAATGCATAGCCTCCTCTTTTTCAAGGGACCAAAAGTAATTGGACAAGGGACTCTAAGGGCTGCAATTAACTCTGAAGGCGTCTCCCTCGCTAACCTTTAATCAATGAAGTAGTTAAAAGGTCTGGGGATGATTACAGGTGTGTGGTTTTGCATTTGGAAGCTGTTGCTGTGACCAGACAACATGCGGTCTAAGGAACTCTCAATTGAGGTGAAGCAGAACATCCTGAGGCTGAAAAAAAAGAAAAAATCCATCAGAGAGATAGCAGACATGCTTGGAGTAGCAAAATCAACAGTCGGGTACATTCTGAGAAAAAAGGAATTGACTGGTGAGCTTGGGAACTCAAAAAGGCCTGGGCGTCCACGGATGACAACAGTGGTGGATGATCGCCGCATACTTTCTTTGGTGAAGAAGAACCCATTCACAACATCAACTGAAGTCCAGAACACTCTCAGTGAAGTAGGTGTATCTGTCTCTAAGTCAACAGTAAAGAGAAGACTCCATGAAAGTAAATACAAAGGGTTCACATCTAGATGCAAACCATTCATCAATTCCAAAAATAGACAGGCCAGAGTTAAATTTGCTGAAAAACACCTCATGAAGCCAGCTCAGTTCTGGAAAAGTATTCTATGGACAGATGAGACAAAGATCAACCTGTACCAGAATGATGGGAAGAAAAAAGTTTGGAGAAGAAAGGGAACGGCACATGATCCAAGGCACACCACATCCTCTGTAAAACATGGTGGAGGCAACGTGATGGCATGGGCATGCATGGCTTTCAATGGCACTGGGTCACTTGTGTTTATTGATGACATAACAGCAGACAAGAGTAGCCGGATGAATTCTGAAGTGTACCGGGATATACTTTCAGCCCAGATTCAGCCAAATGCCTAAAGTTGATCGGACGGCGCTTCATAGTACAGATGGACAATGACCCCAAGCATACAGCCAAAGCTACCCAGGAGTTCATGAGTGCAAAAAAGTGGAACCTTCTGCAATGGCCAAGTCAATCACCAGATCTTAACCCAATTGAGCATGCATTTCACTTGCTCAAATCCAGACTTAAGACGGAAAGACCCACAAACAAGCAAGACCTGAAGGCTGCGGCTGTAAAGGCCTGGCAAAGCATTAAGAAGGAGGAAACCCAGTGTTTGGTGATGTCCATGGGTTCCAGACTTAAGGCAGTGATTGCCTCCAAAGGATTCGCAACAAAATATTGAAAATAAAAATATTTTGTTTGGGTTTGGTTTATTTGTCCAATTACTTTTGACCTCCTAAAATGTGGAGTGTTTGTAAAGAAATGTGTACAATTCCTACAATTTCTATCAGATATTTTTGTTCAAACCTTCAAATTAAACGTTACAATCTGCACTTGAATTCTGTTGTAGAGGTTTCATTTCAAATCCAATGTGGTGGCATGCAGAGCCCAACTCGCGAAAATTGTGTCACTGTCCAAATATTTCTGGACCTAACTGTATCTATCTATCTATCTATCTATCTATCTACCTATCTATCTATCTGTCTATCCATCTATCTATAAATCTATCTATCCATCTATCTATCTATAAATCTATCTATCCATCTATCCATCAATTTGTCTATCTATAGGCCCTGTCTCACACACAGATAAATATGTGGCAGATCTGTGGTAGATCTGCGGTTGCAGTGAAATTGTGGACAATCAGTGCTAGGTTTGTGGCTGTGTACAAATGGAACAATATGTCCGTGATTTCACTGCAACCACAGATCTGCCAAAGATTTATCTGTATGTGTGACAGGGCCTTATCATCTATCTATCTATCCATCCATCTATCCGTCTATCTATAAATATATCTAACCGTCTAGCTAGGTATCCGTTTAGCCATCTGTCTATACATCTATCTATAAATCTATCTATTATGTATCTATCCATCCATCTATCATCTATCTATCTATCTATCCATCTATCTATCCATCTATCAATTCATCATCTATCTCTTGTCTTTTTTCCCTTTAAATATTGTATTTTCTATAACTGTTACCTGTTTGTATATGATCCTCCTGAATTGTAAAGCGCTGCGGAATATGTTGGCGCTATAGAAATAAACATTATTATTATTATTATCTATCCTCCCATCTATCTATCTATCTATCTATTCATCTTTATGATCACACGAATAAAAGAATACAGCAGCACACGGTAAGCGCCAAAATATATACAAACATTGAACATATGAAATTAGAATGGCATTACTGCTATATGGAATGTACTATGAAAATGAAGGTACTAAGTCGGGAAATACTTGAGAGCCCATCGATCATGACAAGGCGTTCTTCCTTGATGGGACCCTAACACTACATCAGGCCTCTCCCTTGCTAAAATCCTACAAATTTATCGACAGGTAGAATGTAAGCATTAGTAAAAAAAAATAGTCTTAGGCTGATGGAGGAGTGCTGAGCTATGACGTTTTCTTTTGACAACGTCTAATGCGAACACTCACTTTCTATAAGAACTTGTGTATTTGTAGCAAGAACAAATGACTCTTGTGTATCTCTGAAGAAAATAAAGCTTCTATGGCAAAATCCTAGGGAACGTCGGATATTCCAGAGCGAGGAAAATTGCTGTTACGCCCCTGGCTATTCACTATGAGATGGGTTTTTGGGAGATGTCATCTTCCCACCATGACAAAAACCTTGCACTCTATCTATAGCTTGGGCTGAGCTCCTATGTAGCTGCATATCTATACACCAAGGTATTGGAGCTCATCCAGTGATATAATCACAGGAGAACACAACCAGAACTATGGGGGATATCAACCAAATCTAGTGATTGTTACCCCAAACTCACTCGCAGGGGACAGAAAGTCAGTAAAGTGGGAGGAAGCTCAGGACCCATTAACATAACAGTGAGCTGAGTCACTAGGTGCCGGGCAGTGAGTTACCCACAATGGATCTTTATGGCTCCTTAACTAACAAGTCTTTTGTGAAGACATTTTTCCTAGACGAAAAAGTTAAAGGTCAAATACATTGAGAAATCCTCCTTTTTTTTCTAGAGAACACAATACTAGAGAATAATAAGTGAATTGTCTCCCCAGCAACAAACAGGACAGCTTCATCAACAGGTGGAGATAACATCGTAAAAAAATGACAGTAAATAACAAATAAATAATCCAATAGATAGATATAATTAAGATAGGTAGTTATGAGATTGATGTAAGGATAGATAGGGAAAAATTGAGACTGAGATAGAATGGAAGACAGGTATAAATCCGAAAATAGAAGCACCGAATAAGAGATCACTAATAGGGCTGATCGAATACCTCAAATATTCGGCTTCATGAATATTTTCCGAATACCTCGCCGCTATTCGATTAGCGCAATGTAAGTCTATGGGAAGCCCGAATAGTACCGAATAGTTGTTATTCGGATTTCCCATAGACTTACATTGCGCTTCGAATATTCACAAATAATCGAATAGCGGCGAGGTAGTCGGAAAATATTTGCGAAGCTGAATAATCGAAGTATTCGATCATCCTTAATCACTAACCTTATCAATGATGCTGAAGTGCATTGCACAAGTGAGTACTGTACCCCCAAGGTGTTATATGTCCCAGTCCAGCCTAGTAGTAGATATTTATCCACTGCTAGGATATACATGTTTATTCGTTATTAGATTTTGCTGTGACTTGTAGTACTTTACAGTTGCACTCACGGCTGGACAGGGCTTAAAGGGAACCTGTCACCAGATTTGGGGACTATAAGCTGCGGCCACCACTACTAAGCTCTTATATACAGCATTCCATAATACTGTATATAAGAGCCCAGGCCACGGTGTAGAACGTAAAAAACACTTTTAGAATACTCGCATAAGGGCAAGTCCGGTCAGATGGATGTCGCTGCTCTCTGGTCCAGCGCCTTCTCTGTGGCGATCGCTGTCCTCCTTCTTCTGAGGCCCGTGTGCATGACATGTCCTACGTCATGTACGCTAGCTGGCATTGAGGTCCTCCGCAGGCGCACTTTGATCTGCTCTGCTTAGGGCAGATCGAAGTATTGCAGTGCGCATGCGTGGATGGTCTTTAGGCTATGTGTGCACAGTGCGTTTTTCGCGGCGTTTTTGCGCGTTTTTCGGGTGCGTTTTTGGCCTCAAAACTGCATGACTTTGCTTCCCCAGCAAAGTCTATGAGTTTTCATTTTTTCTGTCTGCACACAACTGTTTTTTTAAGCTGCGTTTTTGAGCTTGAAAAAAAAAAATGGACATGTCAATTCTTTCCTGCGTTTTTCTGCGTTTTCTGCCCATGCAATGCATTGGAAAAACGCAGCAAAACGCAGAGATCAAAAACGCAGCCAAAAACGCACCAAATCGCGGTAAAAACGCGTGCGTTTTTTGATGCGTTTTTTCGACGCTAGGTAAGCAATGTCACTGAGATTCTAATATTGGCTAAATTAGCAATACTGGATTATATTTAAGCATGTGCTTTACCATTAGGATCCTGATACTGGCTATATTGGATTTATTTATTGAGTTAGCACAGCTATTTATTGTTGGCACAAGCACTTTATTGAAGGCTGATTGGTTGATATTTATATGTATAGCTTGCCTGTTTTTAAACTGTGGATACTGTGTTGCCCCCCAAACATTTTTACATTTTTATGTAGCACCGGCTATTAATTGATTAATTTGAATATATTTATTTTTTATATATCTGATGGTTATTTTAAACAATTTCAATAAATAAATAATATTTTATTGGGCAGAATACTCGTTTTTTGGTTTATTTTATATAACCAAGTTTTTTTATAGTGATATTTTATGGAGTTGAGCTCTAGATTATTTTAATGCACTATCATATGTGAACAAGGTTGATATTGTGTGGGGGGGAAATGTACTGTTGGGACATCAGACTGCGTGTGGGTGAATGTACAGTGTGGCATCATACTGTGTGTGGGCGAATATACGGTGGGGACATCATACTGTGTGTGGGGGTATATACTGTACAAAATTATACGTTATGTAATGAAATGTAGTGTGTGGACATCTTACTGTATGTGGGTAAATGTACTGTGGGGACATCCTACTGTGTGTGGGGGAATGTACTGTGGGGACATCATGCTGTATATGAGTGTATGTACTGTAGGGACATCCTACTCTGTGTGGGGAAATGTATTGTGGGGACATCTTACTGTGTGTGGGCAAATGTAGTATGGGGACTTAATAATGTGTGTGGTGGAAGGTATTTTCTGGACACCATAATGTGTGTAGGGGAATGTAATGTG
The DNA here is from genome assembly GCF_048569485.1 of Anomaloglossus baeobatrachus. NCBI lineage: Eukaryota > Metazoa > Chordata > Amphibia > Anura > Aromobatidae > Anomaloglossus > Anomaloglossus baeobatrachus. Next base: position 133,338,342 of record NC_134363.1, on the reverse strand, counting down.
AGTATGTGGCACCCCTGAATATATCAGGGTGCCACAGGGTACTGCAATCATTGCCAAGGGTGCAGGATCTACCCCCCCATGGTTTCAGGTTCCTAAGAAACCGGTGTCACTAACATCAGCACAAATCCCAATCACACCTCACATCATAACCTGTCAGATACACCAGTGGGTTGGGTAAGCGGAATAAGGCCACCCACCTAGGGGTCAGGTAGACTGGTGGGAGGGAGGAAGTAGGACAGTAGTGAGAGCCCACAAACAGTGAGGAGCTGGGAGAAGTAGCTCATGGGGAGCTATACCGAGGTTGGGTCGCAGACGGTGGTCCGAGACTAGAGGAGTCAGGGACCGGAGGTAGAAACATTGGAAGGGTGCGACAGACATAGTCTAGGAGGACTGTCGACATCAGAAATTAAAAAGAACTAACCGGTACCGAGCACGACGGGGTACAGGACCCTAGGTCAGGAGCCAGTTTATCGTCCTGATAATTAACCTGGGAGGGAGAGTCTCTTTATAAACATCCCTAGGAGCTCAGAAATTGAAGGCGACACCACACACCGCAGGGAATAGGGCTTTCCAGTAACACGGCCCACTAGAATCCCAAGTGCCAGCCATCAAGAGCACAGCTACACTAAAAACATAGTGACTGGGGCCCTAACAGCTTCAAGCCGAGGGGCCACACAGAGAACTAACTTGTGCACGGCGGCGGTTCCGGATTACCAAGTGACACCGGTGGGAGCGGACACCTGGACGGGCTCCCCGTAGAGACTGTGATGCACAGAGTCTTTGGTTTATCTTCAGTGTGAGTGACTGCTTTATAATCCTCATCCTGCACCACGACTACCACAGTGAGTACCCTGGTCGCTTGCACCCTGCGCTTCCAATTACCCACCAATTACCCCAGAGGCCGGGGCCTTCCCTACCTGCGGAGGGACTGACACCTTCCTGCTCCCCACCATCTGCTACGGTACTCCTCCCAGCAGCGGCGGTACTCCCATTACTGCAACCTGTAGGTGACGTGACGAACTTATCCCCTGTAAATAATCCCCTTTCAAATATCGGAGCAAGTGTTGAGCACGGGTTTGGACCCCTCGAGCCACGACCACCCCAGATCCGAGCACCCCGGTCAGCGCTGGGGCGGCACAGGGACATCATACTGAATGTGGAGGAATGTCTTGTGGGTGCATAATAATGTGTGAGAGTAATGTAATGTGTAAACATTATATTATGTGGGGGAATATATTGCAGGGACATCATACTGTGTGGGGGTATGTACTATGAGGGCATCATATTGTTTGAGCGGAAGATACTGTAGGGGCATTATACTGTGTGTTTGGGAATGTACTGTAGAAAATTATATTGTGTGTGGGGGAATGTACTGTGGGACATCAGACTGTGTGTGGGGGGAATGTACTGTAGAAAATTATATTGTGTGTGGGGGAATATACTGTGAGGGCATCATTCTGTGTGTAGAAGAATGTACTGTGGGGGCATCATATAGTGTGTAAATAAATGTATTTGGGGTATCACACTGTGTATGTTAGAATGTTCTGTGGGAACATTATACTGTGTGTAGGGGAACGTACTGGATAACATGGATGTCATGGTATAGATTATAGCTGACAACCACCTTGCTCAGAAACAGCTAAGTTCAAAGGGCACTTTACACACTGCGATATCGCTATCGATATCGCTAGCGTGCATATCCGCTCCCGTCGGTTTTGCGTCATGGGCAAATCGCTGCTCGTGGCACACAACATCGCGTACACCTGTCACACAGGACTTACCTTCCCTGCGACGTCGCTGTGGCCTGCGAACCGCCTCCTTTCTAAGGGGGCGGTTTGTGCGGCATCACAGCGACGTCACACGGCAGCCGTCCAATAGAAGCGGAGAGGCGGAGATGAGCGGGTGGAATATTCCGCCCACCTCCTTCCTTCCTCATTGCCGGCGGCCGCAGGTAAGGAGATGTTTGTCGTACCTGCGGTGTCACACATAGCGATGTGTGATGCTGCTGGAACGACGAACAACCAGCGGCATGCACCACCAACGATATTATGAAAAGTAGCGACGTGTCAACGATCAACGATTTTTTACTTTTTTGCGATCGTTGATCGTCTCTCCTAGCTGTCACATGCTGCGATGTCACTAACAACGCGGGATGTGTGTCACAAACACCGTGACCCCGACGATATATCGTTAGCGATGTCGTTGCATGTAAATGGCCCTTAACTCTTCTGCTACATAACCTATTTATGATGTTAGCAAGCAATTCTATTTTTCAAATCTGACATGTATCATTTTACTCTACAATAAATGTTGGGATGCATCTTAAGCCCGCTTTACACGCTACAATACGATGTGTCGGCGGGGTCACATCGTAAGTGACGCACATCCGACATCGTAAGGTACATTGTAGTGTGTGACAGGTACGTGCGATTGCGATTGAACGTTAAAACGTTCATCGCATACACGTCGTTGAATCCTGACGAATTGCACGTCAGGTTGTTCATCGTACCCGGGGAAGCGCACATTGCAGTGTGTGACACCCCGGGAACGATGAACAGATCTTACCTGCGTCCCGCTACTCCAGCCGGCAATGTGGAAGGAGAGAGGTGGGCAGGATGTTTACGTCCCGCTCATCTCCGCCCCTCCGCTTCTATTGACCGGCTGCAGCGTTACGTCGATGTGACGCCGAACGTCCCTCCCACTCCAGGAAGTGGACGTTCGCCGCCCACATCGAGGTCGTATGGACGGGTAAGTACATGTGACGGGGGTTAATCGTTTGTGCGGCACGTTCAACAAATTGAGCATGCCAAACATACGATGGGGGCGTTGCAAATACGATATCGTTTGCGAAATTGCAACGTGTAAAGCAGGCTTAACATAGTCTCAGATTAGTTTTTTCCTGACACCTTGTACATTGATACTTTTTGACTTTATTAAATAAGATACTGAAATTTACAAAATAATTGATAAAATTGCACTTTCAAAAAAGTGTGTCTGCTCTTAAAACAAATAGTTTTACTATACAAAATAGTTGATAATTAATATGTCATGGAGTATAAGGGGATAAACCGGGGACTGGGGCTAGGAGGCCTTAGCTGTCCCTTATCCCAAAGGTATTGCTGATGAGGTCTGGACCACGAATCTAGTCCTGCTGCTGGCCAGCCCTGCTCTAATACCACCTCTCCCTCACCCTTGGGGGGTGCCAGGGCAGTAGTAGTTAAAAACCCCCACAAAAAGACAAACAGGAATAAATAACTGCAGTTAATTGCTTCCTATAACCATCCACAAGCTTCTTACTCCTCTCACCTGGATTTTTTGACTCATCTTTATAAACTGCTCCAGGTCTCTCATATTTGAAGTCGTCTTCTCCCAACAGCAATTGTAAGATCTCTCCACACATGTGCAATGGGATTTAGGGATACTTTGTATGTTGCGACATCGTTACTGCGATATCGTCGGGGTCAAATCGAAAGTGACACACATCTGGCGCCGGTAACGACGATGCAACATGTAAAGCCTAGATGCGCCGATAAACGATCACAAAAGTGACTCGCCCACCCCAGGGCTTTGGGACACCCGGTGCCAGGCCGGACTAGTCCAGGGGTGGCGGGTGGTGGCGGGGGCTGGCTCCGTGACCCTGGCGGGGTCAACTAATATGGCAGTGGTGGGGATGGTAATCAATAATAGAGTTTGTAGGTTATTCGTGACGCCACCTGTGGAATGCAGCTATGGAGCCGCCACTGCTGGATGGGACCTCCGGGGCTGATGGACTAGCAGCTGGGATGGTTCTGCTCCCCACAGGTGGAGCGGTACCCCGGGGCAACTGTTGGTGCTTGGAAAGGGTGCAGGGCTAATCAGGACAGTGAAAAGAACCGACACAAACAACAGTCTCTTTACCTTCTTTTCTTTTTACTGTGCAACAATTCAGTCCTGGGAGACCGTAACAGGTGGTGAAGGGTATCCGGCCGGCCTGGAAGTAACTGGGGTGATCTCCTTGGCCAGTCGAGTATTGAGGCCTACTCCCTGTTCTCCCTTTAGCTTCTGCAGGACCCTGCACTTTGGTTTTAGCAATGGCCCTCTTGCTGCTGGGACCGGTGGTTCGTCCCTTTCTCCTAGGATAGGCAGCGCAGGCCCTCTCTGATGCTTTCCTGCTGGGTTCCACACCGGGCCCTGGTGATGCAGCTGTACCTTCGGATTGTTCTGGGGGCCAGGAGGACCTACAGTCCTCCTGCCCTTTGGATTCGGCTACCAGGTAAGGGTTTTACACCACAGACTCCGATGTCTAAGTTTCAGTCTGTTCCTCTGAGGCAAACAGGTTGTGACAGTTCTCCCCTAGGATCTTCTCTTTGCCTCTCTACGGCTCCTGTTTTTCTGGGTTGAGCTAGCCTAGCTCCAAACCCCAGCTCACAAGACCGCACTACTCACTCCTCTCTCCTTGAGCTCTCCTAACAGACTCCCTAACTCCTCCTTCAGGTCAGACTTAAGGGAGTGCTCCCTGGAACTTCAGGTTTAGAGCTCCCTCTGCTGGCCTGAGAGAGGAACGATGTTGAATGTTGGTACTTACTGGCCAATAGACTTCCCCAATTACCTCCAGGCTCAGCATTAACCCTTTGGAGAGGCAATGCTGTTGTGGCAACCAGATCCTGGGGCGCCACACTGTTGTTTGTGTCGGTTCTTTTCACTGTCCTGATTAGCCCTGCACCCTTTCCATGACATTTGTACCGATTGTTAGCAGTGGGTTAGATTGTTTGCGATCAATATCTACAATTATCATCCCCTGAGATGGCAATTCTACCCGCCCCACTTTAATGGTTACTTCTTTATACCCAAAATGACACAGTGCCCCTCCAGCCTCTTGCCATCACATACCCAGAGGAAGTGCCTGCAACCCGAGCCACTGCAGGGGCTGTGGCGCAGACCCTGGATAAGGATCCCGCTGCAGAGCTCAGGCAACAGGTCCAAGAACTGACCAAGACAGTGGCTGCCCTCGCAAAAACAGAGCAGTCTCTACAAGTGACCCCATCGCCTGCAAGAATCGAGTTGGCCTCCAGTCCAGATGACGTCCCGTGGATGCGACAGAGGAGGATTCTGCCGACCCGAGGAAAAGACACAGACCGGTATGATTCAGCTGGACAACCGATCTGCCGCCGCTGCAGCCAGGCGGGCCACTACGCAAGGCACTGTCCTTTAAACGGGCCGAACCTGGGGCCAGGAGCCAACCCCCAGGTGGAGTTGATGTTGAATGTTGGTACTTACTGGCCAATAAACTTCCCAAATTACCTCCAGGCTCAGCATTAACCCTTTGGAGAGGCAATGCTGTTGTGGCAACCAGATCCTGGAGCGCCACAAAAGCGTCGTAAATCGGTGTTCTGTGTAGTGTCGGACATTTTCATAATGTCGCACCAATAGGAGATACGATGTTGTTCCTCGTTCCTGCGGCAGCACACATCGCTGTGTGTGAAGGAGGAGCGAGGAACATCTCCTACCTGCCTCCACCGGCTATACGGAAGGAAGGAGGTGGGCGGAATGTTTTCGTCCCGCTCATCTCTGCTCCTCCGCTTCTATTGGACGGCTGCCGTGTGACGTCGCTGTGACTCCGCACGACACACCCACTTAGGAAGGAGGCGGGTCGCCGGCCAGAGCAACGTCGCAGGGCAGGTAAGTGCGTGTAAATCTGCCGTATCGATAATGTTCGCTACGGCAGCTATCACAAGATATCGCATGTGCAAGGGGGGCGGGGACTATCGCGCTCGGCATTGCTAGCATCGGCTAGCAATGTCGCAACGTGCAAAGTACCCCTTAGATCTGGACTCATTGCTGCCACTTCAGAACTCTCCAGCGCTTTGTTTCCATCCATTTCTGGGGCTTCTTGAAGTGTTTGTGGTTATTGTTCTGCTTAAAGACCCATGACTTAGGATGCAGACCCAGCTTTCTGACACTGGGCTCTACATTGCCACCCAAAATCTTTTGGTGATATGCAGATTTCATGACACCTTGCACACAGTCAAGACACCCAGTGCCAGAGGCAGCAAAACAATCCCAAAACATCTTTGAGCTTTCACCATTTTTGCCTGTAGGTGCTGTGTACTATTCTTTGTAGGCCTTGTTCAGTTTTCTGTAAACAGTAGAATGATGTGCTTTACCAAAAAGTTTTATCTTGGTTTCATCTGTCAATAAGATGCTTTCGCAGAAGGATTTTGGTTTATGTATATTTTGGCAAACTGTAGTCTAGCTTTTTATGTCCTTGTGTCAGCAGTGGGGTCCTCCTGAGTCTACTGCCATATAATTTAATTTCATTCTAATGTGGACGGTTACTTTGTGCTGATACTGATGCCCCCTGAGCCTGCAGAACAGCTTGAATTACTTTGGAACTTGATTGAAGCTGCTTATCCACCATCCGAACTATCCTGCATTGCAACCTATCATCAATTTTTCTCTGCAATCCACATTCAGGGAGATTATCTACAATACTACGGGATGTAAACTTCTTGATTATGTTGCGCACCATGGACAAAGGAACATCAAGATTTCTGGAAATGGACTTGTAACTTTGAGATTGTTGATATTTTTCAACAATTTTGGTACTCAAGTCCTCAGACAGTTCTCTTCTCCTCTTCTTCTCTTTCTGTTTTCCATGCATAGTATTGCACAGACAGACACATAATGCAAAGACTGAGGCATTCTCCCTTTTTATCTGGTTTCAGGAGTGATTTTCATATTGCCCACTGTCACTTGCCACAGGTGAGGTTGAACAAGCATTACATGCTTAAAACAAAGGTGTCTACCAACAATTTTGGAAAGGTGGCAACAATTTTTTCTGTCTTAGGGCCCTGTCACACGCAGCGATATTGCTAGGGAGATCGCTAGCGAGCGTACCCGCCCCCGTCGTTTGTGCGTCACGGGCAAATCGCTGCCCGTGGCGCACAATATCATTCGAAGCCGTTTCACGCACTTACCTGCCTAGCGATGTCGCTGTGGCCGGCGAACTGCCTCCTTTCTAAGGGGGCGGTTCGTGCGGCGTCACAGCGGCGTCACTAAGCGGCCACCCAATAGAAGCGGAGGGGCGGTGATGAGCGGCCGGAACATCCTGCCCACCTCCTTCCTTCCTCGTTGCCGGCGGCCGCAGGTAAGGAGATGTTCGCCGTTCCCGGGGTGTCAAACGTAGCGATGTGTGCTGCCTCGAGAACGACGACCAATCTGCGTCCTCAACAATCAACGATTTTTTTAAAATGAACGACGTGTCAACGATGGACGATTTGGTGAGTATTTTCCATCATTAACGGTCACACGCAACGACGTCGCTAACGAAGCCGGATGTGCGTCACGGAATCCGTGACCCCGGCGATATATACGTCGTTGTGTGTAACGGAGCCTTTAGTTTTGTTAGTTTTTTTGTGACATTATGTCCAATTTTCCTTTTTTCCTCTTTTTTTGTGTTGTTCCAATACACACAAAGGAAATAAACGTGTATGACAAAAAATATGTAATTGCAATAATTTTCTGGTAGAAATGCCTCATTTCCTGAAACAATTTCAATAGTACCAGCAATTTCCATCATGACTGTGTGCAGAACAATTGGACACCTATTATTATGCAGAATTATTATGCAGCTAAATGAAAACTAAAGGGGGCTTTACATGCTGCGACATCGCTAATGCGGAGTCGTTGGGGTCATGGAATTTGTGACGCACATCCGGCCGCATTAGCGATGTTGCTGCGTGTGACACCGATGAGCGATTTTGCATCGTTGCAAAAAGGTGCAAAATCGCTCATCAGTGACATGGGGGTCCATTCTCGATTATTGTTACTGCAGCAGTAACGATGTAGTTCGTCACTCCTGTGGCAGCACACATCGCTATGTGTGACGCCGCAGGAATGAGGAACCTCTCCTTACCTGCCTCCCGGCCGCTATGAGGAAGGAAGGAGGTGGGCGGGATGTTCCGGCCACTCATCTCCGCCCCTCCGCTTCTATTGGGTGGCCGCTCAGTGACGTCGCTGTGACGCCGCACGGACCGCTCCCTTAGAAAGGAGGCGGTTCGCCGGTCACAGCGACGTCGCCGGGCAGGTAAGTATGTGTGAGGGGTCTGCGCGATGTTGTGCGGCAGGGCAGCGATTTGCCCGTGTCGCATGACAGATGGGGGCGGGTACCCACGCTAGCGATATCAGAACCGATATCGCAGCGTGTAAAGTAGCCTTTACAGTAGATAGAGATGAGCGAACTCAATGTTCAGTGTTCATACTGAACACGGATTTTACAAAAATAACATAGTTCGGGTGCTTTACATATGCTGACCACTCACTCAATCATAGCTGTGTTCAGGTACACTCGGTGCTCAGCCCAGTGTGAGCCTCTTGTGGGGTTTGAATGGCTTGACTTGGGGGTAACAACAGCGTGATTGTATGTGTGGCGCCCTGGACAAGCCAGGGGCCACAGAGCACAACACCCACACACCCCACACTCCCAGCAGGTACACCAAAGCCAGAACACAAAACCCTTGTTGCCTTCCTCCAGGGGCTGATGATCACACCAAGGGGTGGGCCAGGCGGTTGGTCCCGCCCACCGAGGAGTTCACAGTCCTGGAGGCGGGAAAACCAGGCAGATGAGTTTGAGAGGTGAAAGTGAGCAGAAGGAAGTAGTAGTTGAGCAGCCTTAAGTTGGTCCGGGTGTGTGGCCCGGACAGATCAGCAAGGTTGGCAGACGGTGGTGACCGTCTGCAGGAGTGGCCGATTGGAGTCTACCGTAAGGACCGTGGACGGGCGGTGGCCTGGCGGTACCGGACCGGTACACAAAGAGGAGCCAGCACCATCTGGCAGGGGCTTTTCGGACCCCGGCAAGGCTAGGAGTCGCCGTGAATTTGCCAAATCCGTTAGTGAAGGGGACCTCCTGGGTTTCCAAACAGTCAAGTCCCGACAGAAGGCAACCGTCCAACCGAGTGAGAGAGACACCGCCACCGCCAAGGCAACCGTTTCTCAAGGCCAGCGCCTGCGGGCAAGAGGGGCTCCTCCGGCCCATATCCAAGTTGGGGAGCGGGTTACCGGTGGGAACCCATTGGAACCGTACCAACATCTTAGGTGCAGGGAAAGGCAGTTGCCACCAACCAGCTGAGAGCAACAACACCGCAGCCGTCTGTGGGACCCGTCCATCCAGCCGTGTGTTTTACCGAGAACTGTGTCTTCATCATTGGGCTGAGTGAGTACCACAGTGCCGTGCGGCACAGCGCTGCCCCCGCGACCCTGCACCTTCCCAGGCCCCGTAACCTGCCTGCCATCCATCCCTACCCCATCATCGGGCCCCGGGACAACCAACCCCCCCTACCCACGGAGGGAAGAAATAACAACAAAGCTGCTCCCAGTCACCGCTCCCGGGATCCCCGTCTAGAGCAGCGGTGGTGTCACCAAAATCACCACAACCGTGGGTGGCGTCACGGACAATATCCATAATCAAAACCCCCACAACCAATCAATCCCCTTTTCACTCACAGGCGAGGAGCGCCGCTCGAGTCCCCGGGATCCGGCCCACCGCTCGAGCCACCACCGAGCAGCAGCAGAGGCCGCAGCAGCAGCGGCAGCCGGACCCGAGCAGTGGGAGAGCGCAGCGTCCCCTCCTCTGCCCGCGACAACTTGGCATCACGAACAGGATCCTACCGCTCTGCCGTCTGGTAGAGGTGCGCCTTGTTACTGCCGGAGGTGTCCGGCCGGAAAATTTGAAAAGCCGCCATCTTGGGCGCGAAACGTTCCCGCTCGAGCGTCTCCTCGAGTAGTGGAGGCGCGAAGGCCTAAACCCCGCCCCGATAGAGGAGGAACCGGAAAGAGACTAAGGGGGACGAAATGGCGGCTGGTCGCATGTGAGCGCGGCTATAAAAGCAGGGATGCCAGGACCCTGCGGCCATCTTGTTCCTGGGAGAGGCCACCAGCAAGATGTACATGCCGTCCCGAAGCACCGTAGCCCCCGCGCCTGGAACAGCGGCGTGGGTGGAGATCCGGACCGCGCAGCTCTATCAGAGGCTGCAGGTCAAGATGCAGCTCCTCTTGGAGGAGTGGGAGACCGACATGATGGAGGTCATAGCGACGGTGCGGAGACGCGAGGAGGAAGTTGCGGAAGGGAGGGTGAGTGACCCACGCCCCGGTACCCCTAGTGGGCCGGTCATCGTGGCTGCGGGACCCGGTCTGAACCCTCTCTCCCTACTGCCTCCCTCGCCATCCATCCCGGCTGCCGTGACCCCACCACTAGGCCCGCTACCACCGCAACCGGTAGCGATACCCAGCATGTCCGCCCTGGCGGACCGACCTGTAGCCGGAGCCCGTAGCCGACCGGAGGTGCTACCTTGGAAAGCCCCGAAACCCGAACCGGAGGCATCCCCCGAGAGATTCCCCGAGCCGGAGCCGATAGCCCGCTCCGTGCCGAAGGCCCAGCGGAAGAAAGCCCCTGTGCCCATCCCCTACACCTCGGCTGAGGTTGCGCCGGGTTGCTGCTGCAAGGCGGCGCCCAAGGCCAAGTCACCGCGGGACCTTCCGCCCAGATCACCAGCAGTGGGAAGTGTTCACCAGGTCTCGCGGGTCCCGACCCGTGCGCCGGAGCTCGCAGCAGCACCGTACTGGGATAGGGAGCCGGTACTGTTGGGCCCAGAAATCGAGGAGAGGGAAAGGAAGAAGGCGGAGTTGGTGGCCCGTGCAATCCGGGAGAAAGAGAGCCTGAGACAAGTGACCTTCCGTGTCCGGGGCCCGCTGTATGAGGGGCAGGTGAGGCGGTTTGATGTCCCCCGGGGCTTTGGCTTCATATATGAACCGGGCCTGAAGGCCGAAGTATTCATAGCCCGGCGGGATGTTAATGCCCACCTGCCGGAGGAGCACCCAGGCCGTAACCTGATGCCGGGCGACCTGGTGCAGTACACCCGGCACTGTGGGGAGAGGGGGTGGTTTGTGCTGGATGCCAAGCTGAGGGGCAGCCAAGAGGCCCGGGTGTCCACCGCGTCCCCTCCCCCAGCAGACACCAAAGAGTCGGAGAAAAGGGCAGCGGAATGCCGTTGTCACCGTCCCCGTTGGGACCACAGTGTGTGTTTTAAAGTTTGAAAGTTTGAAAATGATAAGTAAATGATTAACCGAAGATTTACCTGATTGTCAACTGTGATTTGGAACCGGTCGTAGCCGGCAGCTGGTCCCTGTTGGGACCCCCTTCACCACTTTACATAAGAAACTACTTATGAACAGGCCTGAGAACTTGCAGGGCAACCACAAACTAGTGGCATGTAAATAAAAATGTTTGTTACAGCTTCCACCGTTACCGCCTCCGGAGAGGCAGATTGGAGGAAGGGCCCGCAGTGAAGTAGGCTGGGGCCCAGCCACCACCGGAACCGGTGGCAATCCTCTGGGGGTTTCAGGGGTTCCCCATGGACGTGGGTCCCCTGAAAAGGACAGAACCCGCTCGGGCAACTTGTGCAGGACTGGGGTCAAGGGGTGCTGCCTGTTTGCTTAGGGGCAGCATCAGGGCCAGGTTGCTTGGGTGGGAGAGAGCGGAAGCCGTAACCGTTTGCAACCGTTAGTAACGTTTAAGTAAGAGTACCTCCCGATGTGGGAAGATGTTATTATAATTGTATGTCTGTTACCCTTTTTTATCTTTTTCAGTTGGTGAAAATAAAACCGGTGATGGACGGGCAGCCCGCGGACGGTCTGCATTTAACTAAGGGGGAATGTGGCGCCCTGGACAAGCCAGGGGCCACAGAGCACAACACCCACACACCCCACACTCCCAGCAGGTACACCAAAGCCAGAACACAAAACCCTTGTTGCCTTCCTCCAGGGGCTGATGATCACACCAAGGGGTGGGCCAGGCGGTTGGTCCCGCCCACCGAGGAGTTCACAGTCCTGGAGGCGGGAAAACCAGGCAGATGAGTTTGAGAGGTGAAAGTGAGCAGAAGGAAGTAGTAGTTGAGCAGCCTTAAGTTGGTCCGGGTGTGTGGCCCGGACAGATCAGCAAGGTTGGCAGATGGTGGTGACCGTCTGCAGGAGTGGCCGATTGGAGTCTACCGTAAGGACCGTGGACGGGCGGTGGCTCGGCGGTACCGGTCCGGTACACAAAGAGGAGCCAGCACCATCTGGCAGGGGCTTTTTGGACCCCGGCAAGGCTAGGAGTCGCCGTGAATTTGCCAAATCCGTTAGTGAAGGGGACCTCCTGGGTTTCCAAACAGTCAAGTCCCGACAGAAGGCAACCGTCCAACCGAGTGAGAGAGACACCGCCACCGCCAAGGCAACCGTTTCTCAGGGCCAGCGCCTGCGGGCAAAAGTGGCTCCTCCGGCCCATATCCAAGCCGGGGAGCGGGTTACCGGTGGAAACCCATTGGAACCGTACCGACATCTTAGGTGCAGGGAAAGGCAGTTGCCACCAACCCGCTGGGAGCAACAACACCGCAGCCGTCTGTGGGACCCGTCCATCCAGCCGTGTGTTTTACCGAGAACTGTGTCTTCATCATTGGGCTGAGTGAGTACCACAGTGCCGTGCGGCACAGCGCTGCCCCTGCGACCCTGCACCTTCCCAGGCCCCGTAACCTGCCTGCCATCCATCCCTACCCCATCATCGGGCCCCGGGACAACCAACCCCCCCTACCCACGGAGGGAAGAAATAACAACAAAGCTGCTCCCAGTCACCGCTCCCAGGATCCCCGTCTAGAGCAGCGGTGGTGTCACCAAAATCACCACAACCGTGGGTGGCGTCACGGACAATATCCATAATCAAAACCCCCACAACCAATCAATCCCCTTTTCACTCACGGGCGAGGAGCGCCGCTCGAGTCCCCGGGATCCGGCCCACCGCTCGAGCCACCACTGAGCAGCAGCAGAGGCCGCAGCAGCGGCAGCTGGACCCGAGCAGTGGGAGAGCGCAGCGTCCCCTCCTCCGCCCGCGACATATGTAGTGTACACCCCCCAAAAACAAAGAGAAAAACCCTGTACACTCTCTCCCGGAAGTGATCTATTTATGGCTGGCTACATGTAGTGCATACATTGTAGGTTTTTTAACCCAAAGACAGGCATTAAGGTCACTTTACATGCAACGACATAGCTAACGAGATGTCGTTGGGGTCACGGAATTTGTGACGCACATCCGGCCTTGTTAGCGTAGTCGTTGCGTGTGAAATGTACGAACGACTGCCAACGATCAAAAATACTCACCATATCATCGTTGATCGTTGACGCGTCGTTCTAATTTCAAATATCGTTGCTGCTGCAGGTACAATGTTGTTCGTCGTTCCTGCGTCAGTACACATCACTATGTGTGACACTGCAGGAACGAGGAACATCACCGTACCTGCGGCCGCCGCCAATGAGGAAGGAAGGAGGTGGGCGGGATATTCCAGCCGCTCATCTCCGCCCCTCCTCTTCTATTGGGCGGCCGCTTAGTGACGCCGAACGAACCTCCCCCTTAGAAAGGAGGCGGTTCACCGGCTACAGCGACGTCGCTAGGCAGGTAAGTATGTGTGAAGGGTCCTAGCGATGTTGTGTGCCACGGGCAGCGATTTGCCCGTGACGCACAACCGATGGGGGCGGGTGCTTTCAGCAGCGACATTGCTAGCAATGTCGCTGTGTGTAAAGTGGCCTTTAGAGTAGACAGGGACCCAACAAAAAGAGGTCGCCTTGCCATTGGCTGTTGGGCTCACATAAAATTGGCCATTTTTGTGTGCTAAGTATCTCAATTTTTACATATTTTCATAGCAGTAATGCATGTTCATGTTCCCATATTCATTGTTACACATATCTTAGCACTGCAGAGTACAACTGTCTCTTTTCTGTTACTATGTTTCATGTTCAGTTTGTACCTGTTCAAATTATAAAGTTAGGAAGTGCCATCAGTCTTTTTCTTACACTGTTAAGAGAGGTGACTTTTTTTCCTTCACCATAAATATCCCGTTTAAAAAGGGCCCACACGTGCTCAATAGGGTTTAGGTCAGGTGAGGAAGGGTCTTTCATTTTTAAGACCTTTACTTGCAGTCAAACTGTGGAGGCCTTGATGCAATGGCGCATTGCTCTGCATAAAATTCATGGTTTTCTTGAAAGATGCAGACTTTATCCTGTATCACTGCTTGAGGATAGTGTCTTCTTAAAACCTGTAGTAGGTTGAGAATTGATTTTTTTAAGTCCATTTTCAACCTGAAAAGGCCCAACTAGGTCATCTTCAATAATCCCAGCCCATAGCAGTGCCCACATCCACATTGATGGCGTCTCAGTGGAAGTGGAGGTCTTGCCCGTTACTGATCCAGCCACAGTCCATTCATCTGGTCATTCAAGAATCACTCTCATTTCATCAATCCATTAATCTGTGAACAATCTGTCTTCAGATATTTCTTGGAGCAGCCGACATTTCCTCTTCTGGGTTTTTTTCCGTGGTGTTTGGGTTTCAACCTCCTCACCTCGGTCAGGTCTCTGAGCACTGAACAACTTGTACTCCTGTGTCTCCAGGGAGGTTGGAGTTCTGGAATATGACAGCACTGAAGGATAATGAGGTCCTGGTTGCTTCACATATGATTCTTCTGAAATCATTGGCAGTTAATATGCTCCATTTTTGTCTTAAATGGACTGTGTCAACAGGTTTCTGCAATGTAATCTAACGACAGCATGCTGCAAGGGTTAAAACAGAGAATTGAGCCCTGCATGTCTAAAGGTGGTGTCACACACAGCGGCGACGACAACGACGTCGCTGCTACGTCACCATTTTCTGTGACGTTGCAGCGACGTCCCGTCGCTGTCGCTGTGTGTGACATCCAGCAACGAGCTGGCCCCTGCTGTGAGGTCGTTGCTCGTTGCTGAATGTCCTGCTTCATTTTTTGGTCGTCGCTCTCCCGCTGTGAAGCACACATCGCTGTGTGTGACAGCGAGAGAGCGACGAAATGAAGCGAGCAGGGAGCAGGAGCCGGCGTCTGGCAGCTGCGGAAAGCTGTAAGCACTGTAAACATCGGATAACCAAGGGAAGACCTTTCCCTGGTTACCCAATATTTACCTTCGTTACCAGTCTCCGCCGCTCTTGCTGCTAGTGCCAGCTCCCTGCTCTGTGCACATGTAGCTGCAGGACACATCGGGTTAATTAACCCGATGTGTCCTGTAGCTAGGAGAGCAAGGAGCCAGCGCTAAGCAGTGTGCGCAGCTTCCTGCTCTCTGCACTGTGACATGTAGCTGCAGTACACATCGTGTAATTAACCCGATGTGTACTGTAGCTAGGAGAGCAAGGAGCCAGCACTAAGCAGTGTGCGCGGCTCCCTGCTCTCTGCACTGTGACATGTAGCTGCAGTACACATCGGGTTAATTAACCCGATGTGTACTGTAGCTAGGAGAGCAAGGAGCCAGCGCTCAGCAGTGTGCGCAGCTCCCTGCTCTCTGCACATGTAGCGACGTTATGATCGCTGCTGCATCGCTGTATTTGACAGCTAAGCAGCGATCATAACAGTGACTTACAAGGTCGCTGTTACGTCACAGAAAATGGTGACGTAACAGCGATGTCGTTGTCGTTATGTGTGAACCCAGCTTTACCTCAGTCTGTTTTTGTTTACCTGCAATGTTAGTTTAAGCCTCTTATCTTTATCATTAGTGGATCTCAGCAGAAATTGAGCTCTATTACAATTCCACCCCTTCTGTGATTAGTAGCTTCTGTCCTTGGAAATGTATACTGAAAGCCTGGTGTGGGTGGGGGCCGCTCCCAGAGCTCTGCTTCATGCAGTATCTGAAATCTTCACTGTGTCAGAATGGCTGCAGCCACTAATCTAAGTGATATATTGTTGAACTCATGGCCTCTTTGCCTACATCATACTGCTCTTAGATGAGGCAGCATAAACCTGCTGACAGATTCCCTTTAACACACTTTTTCAACTCTGTTGACTATATGCATTAAAACATTTGATGATTCTTTGATCGCCCCAAAATCTTAACAATATCAAGAGTGTTGCATACTCTGTAAGATTTGTAACAATTTTTTAGCTCAGCGTTGAATAAATCTATTTTTTGGCCCATTTTATCTCAGGAAAACAAGCTGCCTAATAATTCTGCGCACTTTGATAAAGGGCGTTGTATCCTCAGGCCTCACACTCTTCCTCATTACGCAAATACACATCACCTGATGGGCTTCATCCAATAAGCTTTCAATTTTATGCAGCTCTGAGTGGGAAAATTTGTATAAGAATGATGTTCTCAAAATACTCACTGCCTAATAATTATACACACACAGTGTACATTGGAATGAGTTGCGATTTGCAACTCCATTCAAAGTGTTTACATCCGGCCGCCACCAGAGAACAGAATAGCTAATCTATAGGGATGCCGAATATCGCACCCCATTGATATGATATCGATGAGCTATCTTATTGTAGGTCAATGATATGGTATGACTGGACAACATCTTTAAGTCTACAAATTTGTATGAGCATCTACCTATAATTGATACCATTTACATATGGCTCAGGTTCAAGGGCGGAACTATTGTGTTCGCAGGGACCGCGACCAGGCCCAGGGTTGCAGGAGGCCCGCTGGCCCCAATCCCTGCTTCAGCTGGATGTGCGTCTGAGGCCGCACATCCAGCGAAAATGTATTGCAGTGCAGAGACCCGCAAACAGAAGCCGGCAGCTTTTATTGGCGTCCCCGTGACTGAGGTGGTGCATAACAATGACATCATGCACTGCCATAGCACGGACGCTGATGAAAGCTGCTGGCCAGCTATAGAGGAGGATGCCATGCGGTGTGGGAGCCGGGGAGGTGGTAAGCACAGTATACACCAGGAGGGGGACAGTATAAACCAGGAGGTGCCCAGGAGAGGAACATATATAGCAGGAGGGGGATAGTATATACCAGGAGGCGGACAGCATATACCAGGAGGCGCCCACGAGAGGAACATACATATCAGGAAGGGGAGAGTATATATCAGGAGGGGCCCAGGAGAAGTTCATATATACCAGCAAGGGGATAGTATATACGGCACAGGAGAGAAACATATATACCAGGAGGAGGACAGTATATACCAGGAGAAGCCCAGGAGGGGGACAGTATATACCAGGAGAGGGACAGTATATACCAGGATGGGGGACATATTTACTAGGATGGCGGACATTACAGGATTGGGGCATATACAGTACAGACCAAAAGTTTGGACACACCTTCTCACTCAAAGAGTATTCTTTATTTTCATGACTCTAAAAATTGTAGATTCACATTGAAGGCATCAAAACTATGAATTAAAACATGTGGAATGAAATACTTAAAAAAATGTGAAACAACTGCAATTATGTCTTATATTCTAGGTTCTTCAAAGTAGCCACCTTTTGCTTTGATTACTGCTTTGCACACTCTTGGTATTCTCTTGATGAGCTTCAAGAAGTAGTCACCGGAAATGGTCTTCCAACAGTCTTGAAGAAGTTCCCAGAGATGCTTAGCAGTTGTTGGCCCTTTTGCCTTCACTCTGCGGTCCAGCTCACCCCAAACCATCTCGATTGGGTTCAGGTCTGGTGACTGTGGTGGTCAGGTCAGCTGGCATAGCACCCCATCACTTTTCTTCTTAGTCAAATAGCCCTTACACAGCCTGGAAGTGGGTTTTGGGTCATTGTCCTGTTGAAAAATAAATGATGGTCCAACTAAACGCAAACCGGATGGAATAGCACGCCACTGCAAGATGCTGTGGTAGCCATGCTGGTTCTGTATGCCTTCAATTTTGAATAAATCCCTAACAGTGTCACCAGCAAAGCACCCCCACACCATCACACCTCCTCCTCCATGCTTCACGGTGGGAACCAGGCATGTAGAGTCCATCCGTTCACCTTTTCTACAAAGACACGGTGGTTGGATCCAAAGATCTCAAATTTGGACTCATCAGACCAAAGCACAGATTTCCACTGGTCTAATGTCCATTCCTTGTGTTCTTTAGCCCAAACAAGTCTCTTCTGCTTGTTGCCTGTCCTTAGCAGTGGTTTCCTAGCAGCTATTTTACCATGAAGGCCTGCTGCACAAACTCTCCTCTTAATAGTTATTCTAGAGATGAGAATGTGACGCCCTGGGCAAGCCAGGGGTCACAGGTCACAACATCACATGCACCCCACATTCCCGGCAGGTACATCTAGGCTAACCTAAAATCCTTGTTGCCTTCCTCCAGGGGCTGATGTCCACACCAGGGGGTGGGCCAGGCGGTTGGCTCTGCCCACCGAGGAGTACACAGCCCTGGAGGCGGGAAAACCAGGAAGATCAGTGAGAGAGATGAACGTGAAGGAGAAGGAAGTGAAGTGGTAGAGGAGCAGAGTAGAGGAGCTTGAGTGAAGAATTAAAAAGGAACAGTTAAGAAAGCCTGAAGTTGGTCCGGGTGTGTGCCCCGGACTGAGACAGCAAGGTCAGCAGACGGCGGTGATAGTCTGCAGGGGGACTGCTTGGAGGTTGCTGGAAGGACCGCGGACGGGTAGTGACCCGGCGCTACCGGAGCAGTATATGAAGAACAGTCAGCACCAGGGCAGGGGCCTTTCGGATCCCGGCAAGGCTAGGAGTCGCCATAATTTGCCAAATCCGTCAGTGAAGGGGACCTCTGTCTCCTAACAACCAAGTCCCGATTGAAGGCAACAGTCCGACCGTTAAGGGGAGACACCGCCACCGCCAAGGCACCAGTTTCCCAGGGCCAGCGCCAGCGGGCAAGAGAGGGGCTCCTCCGGCTCATGTCCAGGTCGGGGAGCGGGTAACCGGTGGGAACCCATCGCTATCAAAAAGACTTTACATAGGTGCAGGGAAGAGACCGTCACCGCTAACTGCAGGGAATATCAGCACCGTAACCGTCAGAGGGACCCGTCCAACCAGCCGTTTGTTTACCGAGAACTGTGTCGTGTTTACTGGCTGAGTGAGTACCTCCGTGCCGTGCGGCACAGCGCTGCCCCTGCGCCCCTGCACCTCCACAGGCCCCATACCCGCCTATCCACCATACCGACCCCATCACTGGGCCCCGGGATCACCAAAACCCCTACCCACGGAGGGGCAAATCAACAACTGGCTGCTCGGTACCATCACTCCCGGGCTCCCCAGACAGAGCAGCGGTGGTGTCCACTTAATCACCACAACCGTGGGTGGCGTCATGGACAATAAACTATCCCAAAACCCAATCCCCTTTCACTCACGGGCGAGGAGCGCCGCTCGAGTCCCCGGGATCCGGCCATCGCTCGAGCCACCGAGCAGCAGCAGCAGCAGGCCGCAGCAGCCGCAGTGGCAGCCGGACCCGAGCAGTGGGAGAGCGCGGCGTCCCCTTCTCCGCCCGCGACAAGAAGGTGTGTCCAAACTTTTGGTCTGTACTGTATATCAGGATGGGGAACATATATCCCAGAATGGGGACATATATACCAGGATGGGGGACATACTGTATGTGGCGCCCTGGACTAGCCAGGTAGTCACAGATAGACCCCCGCACAACACCTATCCCCTAAAAAAGTGTCATCAGCCAACCACATAAAACCCTAATCACCTCCCTCAGTGCTTTATGGACACACCAGGGGGCGGAGCCAGGCAGTTGGCCACGCCCACCGAGGAGTTCAGAGGGCTTGAGGCAGGAAAAACAGTCAGTTGGAGTTGACTTTTAGTGTTGAGTGGAGGAGGTCAGGCCTGGGGGACAGGCCTGTGACAGACTGACAGGTGCCGGGGTTGGAGCCCGGGCACCTTAGGCTAGGAGGCAAATGGTGGCCTTAACCTGCAGGAGCCGGGAAGACAGCTCGGTGGAACCGTGGTGGACCGGGACAGGTTAGTGGCCTGCCGGTACCGACCCGGGGAACCGACTCGGAAACCGGAGCACACAGGGGGTACTCAGACCCTGAAATGAGGTCCAGAATCCACTGGACTGAGTTAATTAACTGATTGCAGTCTGGACTATAGGTCCTTTCCCATCCAAGTCCCGACTGAAGACAACAGCCCAACGAGGGGGATAGAAAGCCACCGCACAGGTAGAGAGATCCCACGGGCCAGCGTCTGCAGGCAAAAGGGCTCTCCCGGCATCCACAAAGCCAGGGAGTGGACTCCCGTCGCTGAAGCACAGGCAGCCCAAGTACACAACACAGTGCAGGAGAAAGGCCAAGACCACCGAACCGGGTGGGGGACCAGACGCAGCCGGCTGCGGGCACCGACCACCATCAACTTTGCTTACCAGAGACTTGTGTGTGTCAATAACAGTGAGTACAACAGTGCCATCTGGCCGCGCACCGCCCTGCACCGCCCAGCTATCCCCAATGGGTCCCCGGGCCATCATCCCTGCCCACAGAGGGGTTAACAACTTGCTGCATAACATCTCCCCCGGGTTCCCCCGTAACTGCAGCGGTGGTGTCTACCTTCACCACATCCCATGGGTGGCATCACGAACTCAAGCGCGGCTCTGGCCGTGCACCTACCTAACCCCCTCCAAAAGCACCAGCATCCCCTTTCAGAGCGAAGTGACCCCGGGTCCGGAGGCGCTCGAGTCACCCACCAACGAGCCCAGATCCGAGCGGCTCGGCTGCAGCCGAGCGCGGGGCGGTACACATCGACTCTTCTGGCATCATGAACAGGATACTTACCTATTCACTTACCTAGTGAAGTGCGCCTTGAAGTGAAGTCAGCGGTGATCCGTTTTCGGAATCCGCCATCTTGCCGCCATCTTTTGGTGCGAAGATTCCCGCCAGAGTCTTTTTACCCAGAGAAAGGGCGCGAAAAACTGAAGCCCCGCCCCCTGGGAACGCGGCCGTGCAGCAAAGCGAGAGGTCGAAAAGCGAAACTTACCGGCCAAAGAAGGGAGTGCCTCGAAAAGTCCAAGGGGGGGCGGGTGAAGATTCAGCGACATGTGACCGAGCTGATAAAGGACAGGGACTCCAGGACCCTGACACACTTCTGGTTCCTGAACCCCGCGAGAGCGCCATGGCCGACCCGACCAACAAGCCCGGAGTACAGGAGCTCGTGCCCGGAACAGCGGCATGGATGGAAGCCCAGACCGCGCGGATGTGTCGCCGGATCCAGGCGCAGGCACGCTTTATAATGGAGCGGTGGATGGCCGAGGTGGAGAAATTGGCTGCGGCCATGCGGGCACGCGAAGTGGAGGCAACTTTAGAGGAGCGGGTAAGCGATCCACGCCCACCCCTATTTCCCGAGGGACCGGCTGACCCATCCCGCAAGCCCGCAGCACCGGAGCCCGCGCCTGGAACAGCGGCGTGGGTGGAAGCCCGGACGACGCTGATGTGCCGCCGTCTGCAAACCCAGGGGTGCTTCCTGATGGAGCGGTGGGTGGCCGAGATGGAGGAGATAGCTGCGGCCGTGCTGGTACGTGAAGTGGAGGCAATTTTGGAGGAGCGGGTAAGCGACCCACGCCCCTGTGTCCGGCCGACGCGGCTGAGGGACCCGGTCTGCCCCTGCCCTCTATGTTGCCTCCCTCACCGCCCGTACCAGCTGCCACTGCTCCCCCGCTCAGTCCGCTGCCCCCAACACCGGCAGCGGAGCCCGTCCAATCCACCCGCGAGGACCCGCCGGTGGAAGCAGCCCGCGGACAGCCAGTCATCCGACTGGTGCTAATACCGCTTCCATGGAAGACCCATCTACAGAGGATGCCCGCTCCCGGTGTGGACCCGCCAGTCCCGGAAGTGACTGCGCCCCAAGAGATCCAGGCCCCGGCAGTCTGCCCAGCTAAGATGGAGGTGGCCGTTGTCCGTAAGCCAGCCCAGCAGGTAAAGCTTGCCGCTCCTAGGTTCCAAGCCTCGGCTGAGGCGTCGCGGGGTTGCCGCTGCGAGGCAGCTAAGCAGGCCACGACACAGCGGGGCTCCCCAGTGCAGAAGGTGTTGGTCATAGCCGGCACGGGGGAGCTCCAGCTGGCCCCGACCCCCGCGCAAAGAGAGCAGGCAGACACTCCGTATTGGGAGCGGCAGCAGCGCCAGCTGGGCCGGGAGATTGCGGCCCGTGAGAAGCAGAAGGCGGAGGTGCTGGCCCGGACAATCCAGGAGAAGGACAATCTCCGCAACGCCACCTATCGGGTACGGGGCCCGACCTACGAAGGTCAAATCTGGCAGTTTGACTCCCGCCGTGGATGGGGGTTTATCTTTGAGCCCAGCCTGGAGGCGGAAGTGTTTGTGTCCCGCAGGGACATGTACCCGCACTTGCCCGTTGGTCACCCAGAGCGGGACCTGGAGCCCGGAGAGCTGGTGAGCTACACCTGGTATTGCGGGGAGAGGGGATGGTTCACCCTCAATGTGAGAAGGAGGGTGAGCCGCAGTGCCCGGAGGCACACTCAGTCCCCTCCCCTGCGATACAGTCCTGAGGAGGATGAAGAAGACTGTTGAGTGAGGAAGCGGTTCCCGGCTACCATACCGCCCGTCCCCATTGGGACTTTGTTTGATCCCCGTTACTGCCCGTTTAAATGAACATGGCTGAGAACTTGCAGGCCACCCCATAACTTTTGGGCTTGTAAATAATCCCGGACCACCTTTCAGGTCCTACAGTCCCCGGGGAGGCTGGTTGGAGGAAGGGCGTGCGGGGTGTTGTAGGCCGAGGTCCTGTCACCATGCAGACCGGTGACAACCCTCCGGGTCAGGGGTCCCCTGGACGTGGGGCCTCTGAGAGATTGCCGGGTAAGGAACTTATTACCTGGCCCATATGGGCAATACCCGGACCTGAACCCCGATTCCTGGACTGGGAACAAGGGGTGCTGACCTGTTTTTAGAGGCAGCATCAAGGGTTAGGTTTGCTTGGGTGGGCAAATGAAAGGACCCGGTCCCGTCCCGTTTAATAAAAATGTTTTAGATATGTTTGCAACGTTAAAGAATAGTCCCTCCCGTCTTGGGATGAACCAGAAGTAATCATACCCATAAATATGTTCGTATGTTTGTTAACTGTTTTTTATCTTTTTCAGTTACAAAATAAACGGTGGTGGTCAGACAGCCCGCGGACGGTCTGTAGTTAACCAAGGGGGAGTGTGACGCCCTGGACTAGCATGGTAGTCACACATAGACCCCCGCACAACACCTGTCCCCTAAAAAGGTGTCGTCAGCCAACCACATAAAACTCTAGTCACCTCCCTCAGTGCTTGATGGACACACCAGGGGGCGGAGCCAGGCGGTTGGCCATGCCCACCGAGGAGTTCAGAGGGCCTGAGGCAGGAAAAACAGTCAGTTGGAGTTGAGTTTTAGTGTTGAGTGGAGGAGGTCAGGCCTGTGGGACAGGCCTGTGACAGACTGACAGGTGCCAGGTTTGGAATTAAACGGTGGCCTTAGCCTGCAGGAGCCGGGAATATGGCTCAGTGGAACCGTGGTGGACCGGGACAGGGTAGTGGCCTGCCAGTACTGACACGGGCAACCGACTCGGAAACCGGAGCACACAGGTGGGTACTCAGACCTTGAAACGAGGTCCAGAATCCACTGGACTGAGTTAATTAACTGATTGCGGTCTGGACTATAGGTCCTTTCCCACCCAAGTCCCGACTGAAGACAACAGCCCAACGAGGGGGATAGAAAGCCACCGCACAGGAAGAGAGATCCCATGGGCCAGCGTCTGTGGGCAAAAGGGCTTTCCCGGCATCCACAAAGCCGGGGAGCGGACTCCCGTCGCTGAAGCGCAGGCAGCCCAAGTACACAACACGGTGCAGGAGAAAGGCCAAGACCACCGAACCGGGTGGGGGACCAGACGCAGCCGGCTGCGGGCACCGACCACCATCAACTTTGTTTACCAGAGACTTGTGTGTGTCAATAACAGTGAGTACAACAGTGCCATCCGGCCGCGCACCACCCTGCACCGCCCAGCTATCCCCAACGGGTCTCGGGGCCATCATCCCTGCCCATAGAAGGGTTAACAACTTGCTGCATAACATCTTCCCCGGGTTCCCCCGTAACTGCAGCGGTGGTGTCTACCTTCACCACATCCCGTGGGTGGCGTCAAGAACTCAAGCGTGGCTCCGGCCGTGCACCTACCTAACTCCCACCAAAAGCACCAGCATCCCCTTTCAGAGCAAAGTGACCCCGGGTCCGGAGGCGCTCGAGCCACCCAACAACGAGCCCGGATCCGAGTGGCTCGGCTGCAGCTGTATATACCAGGATGAGGGACATATTTACCAGGAAGTAGCCTAGGATGGGGTACATAAGAACAGGATGGGAGCCATTACTACATAATGGGGGAGGGCAACTCATTTGTCTTTATAGGATTTAGAACACTAAATGTATCCATACATCTGACCAACACACGGTGATGGGGGACCCAGGTCTAAATTTTGCACCGGGACCCATCAAACTCTACTTACGCAAATGCTCAGGTTCCTAATATGGATGATGCGCCAAATAAAATGAAGCTGCCCTTAAGTGTAAGTGAAACTTCCTAAATTATTGGATCTTTGCATTACATAAGGTTGACTTGGAGTGCTCCTATAAAGATTACTTTGAACGTGGAATTAGGAATTATTAGTCATATGTACTGTACTTCGAATAGGACATTATGGACGGAAGAATAGAAGGATGAAGGCGAAGAGGAAGACCAGAAACCTGATGGCTTGATACAATCAAGAAAATGATGGAGAAGACCCTGGTGGACCTAACTAGGTGGAGAAGATCCTAGTGGACCTATCTAAGCGGAGAAGACTATGGTGGACCTATCGAGGGGGAGAAGACCCTGGTGGACCTATCTAGGGGGAGAAGTCCCTGTTGGACCTATCTAGGCTGCACAAGATCGATCTTCCTACAGACCGTTCATCCATCAAGTCACCAAGGCTCGAGATTGAAACAAAAAATGGTACTTCAGGCGCATTTTTTTATGAGTTATTTGGGTCCTGATATGTAACTTCTAAGGTGGGTGAGCTTTAGGCAGGTGATTGTCTTTGCCCCTATGGTTACTCTGTCACTTTACTTCCTTGGGGAACGATGTCCTACATATACAAGTATATAGCATATATGATATGATGTTTTCAGTTTACTATAGAGAACACAATGTAGCAGTGCCCTCTACTGATAGAATTTAGTTTTTAAGACCATTTATATTACTGGATGCACCTACATTTTCTGGTTCCAAGCGCTGAAGGTCCAGAGTATGGAGCCAAGTCAGTTAAAGCATCTATTCCATTTCTCAAAAAATACAGCATTCTGCATCACTGTCCACATTAGTCCTGTATTTCGCAAACACATGGGCAGTTTTGGTGGAAATACCCATTAATATTCTTAGGCGGGCTTTGCACACTACGACATCGCAGGTGCAATGCGATGCGGGGTCAAATTGAAAATGACGTACTTCCGGCATCGCATGCGACATCGTAGTGTGTAAAGGTTCGATGATACGATTAACGAGCGCAAAAGCGTCGTAATTGTATCATCGGTGCAGCGTCGGCGTAATCCATGATTACGCTGACGCGACAGTCCGATGTTGTTCCTCGCTCCTGTGGCAGCAGACATCGCTGTGTGTGAAGCCGCAGGAGCGAGGAACATCTCCTACCGGCGTCACTGCGGCTTCCGTAGGATTTGCAGAAGGAAGGAGATGGGCGGGATGTTTACATCCCACTCATCTCCGCCCCTCCGCTCCGATTGGCCGCCTGGCGTGTGACGTCGCTATGACGCCACACGACCCGCCCCCTTAACAAGGAGGCGGGTCGCCGGCCAGAGCGACGGTCGCAGGACAGGTGAGTCCATGTGAAGCTGCCGTAGCGATAATGTTCGCTATGGCAGCTATCACAAGGAAATCGCAGCTGCGACGGGGGCGGGGACTATCGCGCTCGGCATCGCAGCATCGGCCTGCGATGTTGCAGCGTGCAAAGTACCCCTTACTTTACCATGAAAACACAATAGCCGAAGTCACATGGAAACGCTTCTTAAAAAGTGTATAATATTAATGTTTAATCTTCACATTACATAACATCCACACGCATGCGTCATACAAAGTCATCAGTTCATGATCATGCACAAAGTATCAGAGATGGCATGTATGCCCCGTATCAAGATAATCCCTATATGAAGATCTGTATCTCTGTATCTGTATGTAGGTGAATGTATCATGATGTACAGAAAATAAAAAGTTAAATAATTCAATTCTGTTACATCTGTATAATGACAATGTGTATCACTTTGGAAAATATTCAGTAAAGATTTTAAATCTGCAACAAAATTGTACTTGGTCAATGGCAACCAGACAGCGTCCTAACGTATGGGCACCAACATGTCAGTGTCTTCTGTGACCTGGTGGGTTATTTACTGAAATTATTCAAAGCTTCATATCTGAGAACCACCTTGTGTGGTGTACAGAAGATAAAGGAGGAATGAATATTGTCGTGGCCATATAATCACTTTAGGATATAACCTCTATAATGTGATGGTGAATGTAATGTATATATAAGATAAGGAAAACATTGAGTTATATCATTTATTCTGTAGTGATCCTGAGTTACATCTTGTATTATACTCTAGAGCTGCACTCACTATTCTGCTGGAGGAGTCACTGTGTACATACATTACATTACTGATCCTGTACTGATTTGTATTATGCTCCATATATATTACATTACTTATCCTGTAGTGATCCTGTGTTACATCCTATGTTATACTCCAGAGCTGCACTCACTATTCTGCTGGAGCAGTCACTGAGTACACACATTACATTACTTATCCTTTTCTGATCCTGAGTTACATCTTGCATTATACTCCAGAGCTGCACTCACTATTCTGCTGGTGGAATCACTATATACATACATTACTTATTCTGAACTGATCCTGAGTTATGTCCCGTATTATACTCCAGAGCTGCACTCAGTATTCTGCTGGTAGAATCACTGTGTATATATGTGGCGCCCCTGAGGCTTCCGTCGCCACAGGTCATTGCACCCCATCTGCGGTGTGATGCCCCATTCTGGGAGAGGAAGAGGGTGAACTCCGGTTTCCTGGTAAATTCACACTACACCCATTGCTAGGGACACACAGGACCAGGGAAAGTGGCAGGCAACCCTCCCATGCTGCATGCTGAGAGGGGCTGTAAGACCCATCCCTGCTCCCATAGGGTGGTAGCTTAGCAACTGGGGAGGTGGGAGGAGCCACCAGAGAGCAGACAGAGACAGGAAGGTGAAGTTTAGTCAGTTCGCTCAGGGAGTGGGAGAGTGAGGAGTGAGCATGTAGGACGAGAAGAGAAGAAGGAGTCGCAGGGCCACGGGTAGTCCTGTAAGGTGCCACGAGCAGTCCTTGTTGGGTACCGCTGCCGAGGGCCCAGAGGCGCTACGGGTAGCTGCAGGCTGCGGTGGCCCGTTCCACAGTGACATCGGTGGAGCGACTAGCTGCGACAGGGGGACGGTCCCTAGACACTGAAGGAGTGAAAAGACAGACTCCAGACAGTAAAAACCGAGGCCCAGGGAATTGCAAGCTCCCAGGGCCAGAACCCAGAGCAGATCTTCAGAAAAGGGGAAATCAGCCGACAGGTGACCCCCCAGCCTGGAGGCTGTAATGGAGGCCAAGCCAAGTCCATCTACCTAAGGCAAGGCTAGTGAAGTCAGCAGAAAAAGGGACACTAAAGAGAGGGAACCGGATTTCACGCTCGGAATCACCCAGAAGGCGGAGGTCCCTGACAGTGGTCCCAGCAGTCTGAGGGTCCTTGCAAGTGTGACAGAAACAGTGAGTAAAAGAACTGGAACTGCACCTTGGACTCGTCTCTGTTATTCCACCTACATAGACACCTACAAGCACCAACTGTGCCCCGGGCATTGCTCCACCTGTGGGGAGCAGTACCAACACTGCTGCCATAACATCATCCCGGAGGCCTCACACAGCAGCGGCGGCTTATTAGCCGCATACCACAGGTGGCGTCACGAACACAACCATTAACAAGCAAGCCACATATTCTACTGACACCCACCAGGGCCACGGAGCCGGGCCCAGCCACCACTGACTACCACCGGACTAGTCCGGCCCGGCACCGGGTGTCCCATAGCCCTGGGGCGGGCGAGTCATTTTGGCGTCACGAACAGGATTTCGTGCCCGGTCACACCGGGTACTGTGCGCCTGAAGAACTGTGTACTTTGCCGAGAAACCGCCGCCATTAGCGCTGCTGAAAGCGGGAAGAAGGGGGGCGTGCAAGAAGAAAGGGCGCGAAGAGAAGCCCCGCCCCCTTGTCCAAGAAAAGCGCGCGAAGCGGTGTCCGCCATAGAAAGCGAAAGAAAAAGAAGTGGTGACCAAATAAGCTGGCCGGCTGGCAGAAACAGCTTAACGACCGATCAACCGATAAAGAAAAAGAAAATGTACCTGATACTAAGCGGAGCGGTACCGGCCGTGATGGGCTGGGCGCCAGTCTGGCGCCAGTTGCTAGTACAGCCTCCGGCCCCGCCTCCAAGAAGGAAAAGGGAGCAGCCGAGTGGCGTGGTCGAGCACTCGAGCAGTGTTCCAGGCAGCATCTCCCAGGCCGGAAGCATGGCGGAGGAGCTGCAGCGAGGTGCCCCAGGAGCCGGAGGAGAGGACCCCGAGCTGGACCTGCTGAGAGAGGAAGTGCGAGCCCTGACCCGGAGGCTGAGCAGCGTGGGAGTGGAAGCGGACCGGTGGAGAGGGGCACCGCTGATACCGGAAGGCCTGGGCCGGTGGATGGACGCCGCGGAGCAGCAAAAGGGTGAGCAAACTGAAACCCCGATCCGTCCGGACCCATGGCCCCGCCACGCGCCCCTGACCAGTCACTTCACCGACCCTCTGGCCTCCCCCGCCGGACCCGCGGAAGCCCGATGGAGCACCGGAGGCCCGCCTGAGACCCCCGCGGACGGAGCTTGGGGTGGGATGACCCCCGAACCGCTAGTGGGCCCCCTGCCGAGTCCCCCTGTGAACCTCCTGGGAATGGCATCCCCGGGAGTGAACTGGGACGCGGCGCCCATAGAGACCAGGGGACTGCAGCGGCCGCTGCGCCCCAAGGAAACTCCCCTGGCCAATGAGCTGACGTGCCAAAGGCTGGTGGTCGAGTACCAGCAGGAGCGGGAACTCCGGGAAGAGAAAAGGAGGGCCCGGGAAGTCGCCAATCTGGCCTCCAAGGAAGAGGTCAGGAAGGCCCTGAAGGGAGCTGAGTGCCCAGTAAAACGGGGCACTGTAGTCGATTTCCGGCAGAAAGGTGGCTGGGGCTTCATCCGGGAGCCTGGCCTGGGCAAGGACGTGTTTGTAGCACGGAGAGACATTGAGGAACACCTGCCCAGAGGCCACCCAGGCCGCGACGCCAAGCTGGGTGATGAAGTGGAGTATACCCGGCTGATGGGGGACCGCGGGTGGTATGCGCTGCATGTGCGCATTGTGCAGGAAGCAGCGGCCCCAGCAGAGCCAGAGTGGCGCCGCACAGCACAAGAGCACAGCATCTCCCCAAGCAGCAGCGCCACCTCCAGACAGACTCAGGCCGCAGAACATTGCAGCCGGCCTGCAACAGTAACCCAGGAGACGCAGACCAGGATCTCCATGGCGCGTGTGATGCAGGGCGCCCGGCCAAAGCAGGGCCCCAGAGACCACAGCAATAGCCCCCTGCAGACAAGCAGCCCCCTGCAGCAGCGCCGTGCAACGCCTACCGGCAGCCCCACTCCAACCCAGGCTGCGGGACAGCGCAGAAGGTCAGGGACCAGTGCCCAAGGGACCCAGACGATGATCTCGTCAGTGGACCTGCTGCCAAGAGCCGTGCCGGAGTGGGATCCTGACATCTAGAGAACAAAGAAGATGAAGAGCTGCCGAACTGTACATAGCCCCTAATTCTTTTTGAAGAAGTCCCTTGTGTTTTGCCCCTTATTCTTTTCGAAGATGACACCCTTTCCTACTGTGCTGCCCCTGATTCTTTGCGAAGACGTCACCCCCCCCATGTTAAGTGCTACCGGGCCACTGAACTGGAATGTGGGCCCCGGTGAATGTTTAGGTGTCATGTCGTACCAGGCCACTGGACTTAGTGGCTGGTGTGTGGTGTATGTGTTTTCTGTCCTACCAGACCATTGGACTTAATGGCTGGTATGTTGTTGATATGTCTGATGCAACCAGGCCATTGGACTTAATGGCTGGTCGAAGATGTTACTTTGTTTGTTTGAAACGAACTGACGGGCTACTGGACTTGTAGTAGCCAAGAATGTAATTAGTTGCACCCGTTGTGCCCCCTACCAGAATTATGGGGGATTTGCCTGAACCGTGCAACGGACTGGAAGTGCACACTTAGAGTTTTCTTTATAAGAAGTTTGCAACGTTCATGATATGTGCCTCCCATAAAGGGAAGAAATGTTTTACTGTTTATGTTATTGCATACAAAAATGTTTTTGCAGTGTCTCCCATTTGTTTTTGTTGTTTTTCAGCCCGAGGACGTGCTGGGATTTGCTGTGGGGGAGTGTGGCGCCCCTGAGGCTTCCGTCGCCACAGGTCATTGCACCCCATCTGCGGTGTGATGCCCCATTCTGGGAGAGGAAGAGGGTGAACTCCGGTTTCCTGGTAAATTCACACTACACCCATTGCTAGGGACACACAGGACCAGGGAAAGTGGCAGGCAACCCTCCCATGCTGCATGCTGAGAGGGGCTGTAAGACCCATCCCTGCTCCCATAGGGTGGTAGCTTAGCAACTGGGGAGGTGGGAGGAGCCACCAGAGAGCAGACAGAGACAGGAAGGTGAAGTTTAGTCAGTTCGCTCAGGGAGTGGGAGAGTGAGGAGTGAGCATGTAGGACGAGAAGAGAAGAAGGAGTCGCAGGGCCACGGGTAGTCCTGTAAGGTGCCACGAGCAGTCCTTGTTGGGTACCGCTGCCGAGGGCCCAGAGGCGCTACGGGTAGCTGCAGGCTGCGGTGGCCCGTTCCACAGTGACATCGGTGGAGCGACTAGCTGCGACAGGGGGACGGTCCCTAGACACTGAAGGAGTGAAAAGACAGTCTCCAGACAGTAAAAAACGAGGCCCAGGGAATTGCAAGCTCCCAGGGCCAGAACCCAGAGCAGATCTTCAGAAAAGGGGAAATCAGCCGACAGGTGACCCCCCAGCCTGGAGGCTGTAATGGAGGCCAAGCCAAGTCCATCTACCTAAGGCAAGGCTAGTGAAGTCAGCAGAAAAAGGGACACTAAAGAGAGGGAACCGGATTTCACGCTCGGAATCACCCAGAAGGCGGAGGTCCCTGACAGTGGTCCCAGCAGTCTGAGGGTCCTTGCAAGTGTGACAGAAACAGTGAGTAAAAGAACTGGAACTGCACCTTGGACTCGTCTCTGTTATTCCACCTACATAGACACCTACAAGCACCAACTGTGCCCCGGGCATTGCTCCACCTGTGGGGAGCAGTACCAACACTGCTGCCATAACATCATCCCGGAGGCCTCACACAGCAGCGGCGGCTTATTAGCCGCATACCACAGGTGGCGTCACGAACACAACCATTAACAAGCAAGCCACATATTCTACTGACACCCACCAGGGCCACGGAGCCGGGCCCAGCCACCACTGACTACCACCGGACTAGTCCGGCCCGGCACCGGGTGTCCCATAGCCCTGGGGCGGGCGAGTCATATACATTACATTACTGATCCTGTACTGATCCTGTGTTACACCCTGTATTATACCCAAGAGCAGCACTCACTATTTTGCTAGTGGAGTGGCTACATAAATATGTTATATTACTAATACTGTGCTGATTCTGAATTACATCATGTGTTATACTTCAGAGCTGCACTCACTATTATGGTGGGCTCACTGTGTACATACATTACTTATACAGTAGTGATTCTGAGTTACACCTTTATTGAGCTCAAGAGCTTCACTCACTGTTCTGCTTCTGGAGTCATTACATACATACATCACTTTTATGTAACAGATTTTCTATGATAAAATAGAGCTGAACAAACAATTCTGTTGATGTTGGAAAGAGTCAATAAGCTTGTTGTTGTCAGAAATGGCCT
The DNA here is from genome assembly GCF_048569485.1 of Anomaloglossus baeobatrachus. Classification (NCBI taxonomy): domain Eukaryota; kingdom Metazoa; phylum Chordata; class Amphibia; order Anura; family Aromobatidae; genus Anomaloglossus; species Anomaloglossus baeobatrachus. The sequence goes on along the minus strand of NC_134363.1, from coordinate 133,306,528 downwards.
CCACAGCTTAGCTGGGCTTCTATCACCCTATAGTCTGCCTGTGTGAACTGGTTCCCAGTATGATCAGTACTATATTGCTCATGTGACTTTGTTATTTTATTGGGGAGGTCCCATCTGCTATTTGGAGCATAGCGCAGTTTCAAAGATTGGCTCTGGCACAGGGCTGGATTGGATGATCACCTATAGATCACTAAGTAATCCAGTGACTTCATTAGACATATGTAATAATTAGTGATGAGCAAGTACTTATATGCTCTGGTGCTCGGTACTAGTAACGAACAGTCAGACGCTCGGATGGGCGCGACATGATAATACAATGGAAGTCAATGGGGAATTTGACTATTTTTCCAGAAGATTTCTCGGATAAATGTTAGAGTTTCCCATTGACTTCCATTATACTCGGTACACGAGTCGCGCCCATCCGAGCATCCAAGTGCTCGTTACGCGTACCGAGCACCAGAGCATGGCAAGAAACTAACGTGGGTGTAACTCCCCTATAGTGGGGGGCCTCATTGGGCCAACAGTAGTCATTTCCACCAATAGCTCCATTAGTAATCAGATTTTTCTAAAAGAAAAATAATCAAATAAAACACATCTCTTCAGCTTTTCTGATGATTTCAACTTTGATAAATTTGAGAAAATTACCTGTCTGACCCAGCACAATGCATGAATCACAAGAACTCAGTGGCAATATAGTAGATCCTCTTTAACATTAAAGCACACCAATCACCAGGATTTTCCTATATAACCTAAAGCCAGTGCTATACTGGCACTATCATGCTGATTCTATACATACCTTTAGTTGTGAGATCGGATGTATGGTTTCTGAAATATAGGCAAGTAAAGTTTGTAAAATGAGCAGCTTTTTGATTGACAGCAGCTGCCGGTTAGCTGATAGCTGGGGTGTGTATTCATAGTGATTTCCCACCCTTGCCTGTCCATCCTCCCCCTGTTATTTATGCTAATTCTATTATAGAATCGTTTTACTAAGTGACTAGAAGGACCTGTGCTGATGTCATACCCATGTGACCAGAAGGGGCGGGGCGTCAGCCAACATACTGTAGCTGATACTGTACCAAGAAACAACATTATTTTTCTGTTGGCTGAGGCCCCGCCCCTTCTGGTCACATGGGTATGACATCAGCACAGGTCCTTCTAGTCACTTAGTAAAACGATTCTATAATAGAATTAGCATAAATAACAGGGGGAGGATGGACATGCAGGGGGGGCGGAAATCACTATGAATACCCACCCCAGCTATCAGCTAACCGGCAGCTGCTGTCAATCAAAAAGCTGCTCATTTTACAAACTTTACTTGCTCGTGTTTCAAAACCTAGGTGACAGGGGTGGATATATCTGGGCGACAGGGGTGGAAATATCATTGGTACAGCCTATGCGGCCGCACAGGAGCCCTAGAAGTAAAGTGGCCATTTCTACCTCTAGAGCAGGTGGGATTTTTCATTATCATGAGCTATTGGACTGCAAAGGAACCATATATTTTTCTTGCACAGGGGTCCTCTTCTGTGTGTCCACTAGTGAATGGGTGACGAGTCACTGACGACTCCAGGGGGGCTGTAATGGCTCCCATTACCTTTAGAGGCACAAAAAATAATGCCTTAACATTTTAAACCCCAATCATGAGAAACTGGACATCCCACGCCGACTGCATCAGAACAGGCAAAATAAATGCAAAATTGGTGAAGCTTTGATTCTGTGCACAGAAAATTGTGTGAAAAATAGAATCACAGAGGACAAGCATATAAAGGAAGCTATAATGTGACAGCGATTAAAGGGGTTATCCGGCTTCTTTGACTTTTTTTTTTTATTTCCCTATTGGGCTACATTGGGGCAGGTAAGTAGATAGAGACCACTTACCTGCCCTGCTGTCAGCCCCTCTCCCCCGGCTCAGAGTGGTCATGTGACCGCTCCTGCCGCGATTTTGCTGCTTCCGGTCATTTCATGTCAACATGGGCAGGGCCATGTTGACATGCAAATCTGGAAACAGCATGTCGCCGCCCTGCTGGGAGGGTACAGTGCGTGAGTCCCCGCCCCCCTTCCCTGCACCCTCCCACACATTCCCCCGCACCTCTTTTACTCTCCAGTAACCTCCCCCTGCACTGCTGTGGGGTCCGTGACCTGGGGGCGGGGCCTGGCGGCGGCTGACGTGGTGTCAGCTCCAGCACCGGGCCCCCTGCTCAGGATCAAACATTCAAATGTACCGGCATCACAGATCACCGATGCCGGTACATTTGAAAGTGCTGATGAGAAGCAGCGCAGCGCTGCTTCTCATCACTGTCTCTCCCGCTGTCTGTGCTCTCTTCAGCACAGCGGTGACGTCACTACTGTGCTGATATGTCCAGAGCACAGAGAGCTGGCAAACGTGCAGGAGCGGCGGGGACCGAGGACGGGTGAGTATGTATTCCCTACATGTGTTCCCTATGGGGGGGTGGGGGGTGGTGCAGAGCCATATGTGTGCGTGTGCAGAGCCATATGTGTGCGTGTGCAGAGCCATATGTGTGTGTGTGCAGAGCCATATGTGTGCGTGTGCAGAGCCATATGTGTGCGTGTGCAGAGCCATATGTGTGCGTGTGCGGTGCAGAGCCATATGTGTGCGTGTGCAGAGCCATATGTGTGCGTGTGTGGTATAGAGCCATATGTGTGCGTGTGCGGTGCAGAGCCATATGTGTGCGTGTGCAGAGCCATATGTGTGCGTGTGCGGTGCAGAGCCATATGTGTGCGTGTGCAGAGCCATATGTGTGCGTGTGCAGTACAGAGCCATATGTGTGCGTGTGCGGTGCAGAGCCATATGTGTGCGTGTGCAGAGCCATATGTGTGCGGTGCAGAGCCATATGTGTGCGTGTGCGGTGCAGAGCCATATGTGTGCGTGTGCAGAGCCATATGTGTGCGTGTGCGGTACAGAGCCATATGTGTGCGGTGCAGAGCCATATGTGTGTGTGTGCGGTACAGAGCCATATGTGTGCGTTGTAGAGCCATATGTGTGCGTGTGCAGAGCCATATGTGTGCGTGTGCGGTACAGAGCCATGTGTGCGGTGCAGAACCATATGTGTGTGTGCGGTACAGAGCCATATGTGTGCGGTGCAGAGCCATATGTATGCGGTGCAGAGCCATATGTGTGCGTGTGCAGAGCCATATGTTTGCGTGTGCGGTACAGAGCCATATGTGTGCGGTGCAGAGCCATATGTGTGTGTGTGCGGTACAGAGCCATATGTGTGCGGTGCAGAGCCATATGTGTGCGTGTGCAGAGCCATATGTGTGCGTGTGCGGTACAGAGCCATATGTGTGCGGTGCAGAACCATATGTGTGTGTGTGCGGTACAGAGCCATATGTGTGCGGTGCAGAGCCATATGTGTGCGTGTGCGGTGCAGAGCCATATGTGTGCGGTGCAGAACCATATGTGTGTGTGTGCGGTACAGAGCCATATGTGTGCGGTGCAGAGCCATATGTGTGCGTGTGCGGTGCAGAGCCATATGTGTGCGGTGCAGAGCCATATGTGTGCGGTGCAGAGCCATATGTGTGCGTGTGCAGTACAGAGCCATATGTGTGCGTGTGCGGTACAGAGCCATATGTGTGCGTGTGCAGTACAGAGCCATATGTGTGCGTGTGCAGAGCCATATGTGTGCGTGTGCGTGTGCGGTACAGAGCCATATGTGTGCGTGTGCAGAGCCATATGTGTGCATGTGCAGAGCCATATGTGTGCGTGTGCAGAGCCATATGTGTGCGTGTGCAGTACAGAGCCATATGTGTGCGTGTGCGGTGCAGAGCCATATGTGTGCGTGTGCAGAGCCATATGTGTGCGTGTGCGGTACAGAGCCATATGTGTGCGGTGCAGAGCCATATGTGTGCGTGTGCGGTGCAGAGCCATATGTGTGCGTGTGCAGAGCCATATGTGTGCGTGTGCGGTACAGAGCCATATGTGTGCGGTGCAGAGCCATATGTGTGCGTGTGCGGTACAGAGCCATATGTGTGCGGTGCAGAGCCATATGTGTGCGTGTGCGGTACAGAGCCATATGTGTGCGTGTGCGGTGCAGAGCCATATGTGTGCGGTGCAGAGCCATATGTGTGCGTGTGCGGTGCAGAGCCATATGTGTGCGTGTGCGGTGCAGAGCCATATGTGTGCGTGTGCGGTACAGAGCCATATGTGTGCGTGTGCGGTACAGAGCCATATGTGTGCGTGTGCGGTACAGAGCCATATGTGTGCGTGTGCGGTACAGAGCCATATGTGTGCGTGTGCAGTACAGAGCCATATGTGTGCGTGTGCGGTGCAGAGCCATATGTGTGCGGTGCAAAGCCATATGTGTGCGTGTGTGGTGCAGAGCCATATGTGTGCGTGTGCGGTACAGAGCCATATGTGTGTGTCGCGGGCGGGGAGGAGGGTGTCAGCACACCGCGCTCACCCTCTTCTGCTCGGGTCCGGCAGCTGCTCAGTGGTGGCTCGAGCTGTGGGCCGGATCCCAGGGTTTCTCGAGCGACACTCCTCGCCCGTGAGTGAAAGGGGATTTGTGGTTGGGTGTGGGGGATTGTTATAGTTCGTGACGCCACCCACGGTTGTGGTGATTTCACCACCGCTGCTCAATTCGGGGGTCCCGGGGATGGTGATGCGGAGCAGCCAGGTGTTGCGTTGCCCCTCCGTGGGTAGGGGTTGGTGATCCCGGGGCCCGGGGGTGGAGAAGGAGGTGCGGGGCCTGGTGGGCGCAGGGACGCGGGGGCAGCGCTGTGCCTTGCGGCACTGTGGTACTCACTCAGCCTGAGACTTGGACACAGTTTGTACGGTAAACCAAACGGCTGGTAGGACGGTCCCACAGACGGCTGCACCTGCACTCCCGGTAGTTGACGGTGATGTCACTCTTCCTTGCACCTATGTTTTACTGATGGTAGCGGTGGATTCCCTCCGGTTACCCGCTCCCCGACTGGAATCTGGGCCGGAGGAGCTCTACACTTTGCCCGCAGGCGCTGGCCCTGAGAAACTGGTGCCCTGGCGGTGGCGGTGTCTCTCTGCTTCAGGTTGGGCTGTTGCCTTCAATCGGGACTTGGTTGCTGGGGGATCTATGTCCCCTTCACTGACGGATTCGGCAAATTTGGCGACTCCTAGCCTTGCCGGGGTCCGAGAGGCCCCTGCCCTGGTGCTGACTGTCCTTCGGAACACTGCTCCAGACCACCGGGCACACAGCCAACGGGGTCCTTCCAGGAACTTCCAAACGGTCCCCCTCCAGACAGTCACCGCCGTCGCTGACCTTGCTGTTCTGGCCCTACACAAAGCTGGGCCCTCAGGCTTTGCACACTCTTTGCTCTGTCACCACTTCTTGCTCTCCTCCTTTTCCACTTTTCTTTCCTTCACTTTCCACTTGCTGTTTACTTTAGCCCTGCCTGGGCTACTCCTCCACTCCTTCCACTTCCTCCTCCCTGACTAGACTGCCTGGTACTTCCCGCCTCCAGAGCTGTGATCTCCTTGGTGGGCGGAGCCAACCGCCTGGCCCACCCCCTGGTGTGAATCATCAGCCTCTGGAGGAAGGCAACAAGGATTTCTGGTTAGCTGTGATGTGCCTACCTGGAGTGTGGGGTGTGGTAGTGTGTGACCTGTGTCCCCTGGCTTGCCCAGGGCGACACATGTGCGGTACAGAGCCATATGTGTTATGTGTGCGGTGCAGAGCATACGTGTGCGGTGCAGAGCCATATGTGTGCGTGTGCGGTGCAGAGCCATATGTGTGCGTGTGCGGTGCAGAGCCATATGTGTGCGTGTGCGGTGCAGAGCCATATGTGTGCGTGTGCGGTGCAGAGCCATATGTGTGCGTGTGCGGTGCAGAGCCATATGTGTGCGTGTGCGGTGCAGAGCCCGATGTGGGGCTGTTATTTGCAATGCTGTAGTGATACCAGGTCAGGTGCTGGGGAAGAATACTGACAGGGTATGTGTGTGCAGGAGACGGGCAGAGGGTGGGGCTGGACACTGGGGAGGGGCTGGACACTGAGGCCGGGCGGTGCCAGCTGTGACTGGGAGGTTTGGCACAGGAAGTGGTCATGTTTGCTGGAGCTGAATGTAAACAAGAAGCTGCAGAGAATAAAGGGATAACTCAAGAGGAACAAAAGTTAGAAAACAAAAAATAACAATGTAGGTGTGATTTATATGACAATACAGCACAGATTAGCTTAACAAAAATTTTTGAGTTTATGTCGGACAACTCCTTTAAGCTAATAACATAGGATACTCTACCCCAAGTGAATGGCGTGAGGGATGGATTTTTTTGACATGTCCGACAGTCTATGGAAGACAGAAAACAAGAATAAAGCCAAATACATTACCATACAGACACATAAAGTCCCTTACAAATTGACAAAATGTTGTACCAGTCACTGTGGGTTTTTTTAAGGGTGTGTAAACTTTTGCAATTAAAGTTGTTTTTTGGGGTTTTTTTTTAAAATTATACCAATATATCAATGTAAAGAGAAATGTGAAAAATATATTCACATAAAAATGTACTAACGTTTTGTGTATACAGTTCTTATGCAGATATGTGTCTCCATGGCTACAGACTACAACCAAGTCCTTTGTAGTCAGACATGCAGTCAGACAATGCTTTTACCCCCTCTTGATAAGAACCAACAAACAGGTGTTTCTGTAGGGAGTACAGTAATCGCAACTGTACACAGCCCTAAACAGACAAATAGGTCAGGGATGGATATGGTTCCAGTTCTTCTATTGCAAAAACATAAGTCAGGCTCCACTGCACATGCCATGCCCCTGCACTGCACAATTACCAGCACTGACCGCCACACAGCCATAAGCAATGAACTGGTGGAGGAAGCAGAGTGGCCAGCGGAGGAAGTTGGAAAGTCAGCAGAGAAAGCCAAGAGGCCAGTGGAGGAAATCGAGAGGTGAGCGGAGGAAGCCAGGAGGCCAATGTAGGCTGCCGAGAGGCCAGCGGAGGAAGCTGAGAAGCCAGTGAAGGAAGCCAAGATGCCAGTGGATGAAGCCAAGAGGCCAGGGAAGGAAACCGAGAGGCCAGGGGAGGAAGTCGAGAGACCAAAGGATGTAGCCAAGAGGCCAGTGGAGGAAGCCGAGAGGCCAGCGGAGGAAGCCGAGAAGCCAGTGAAGGAAGCCAAGACACCAGCCGAGGAAGCCGAGAAGCCAGGGGAGGAAGCCGAGAGACCAGGGGATAAAGCCAAGAGACCAGTGGAGGAAGCCGAGAGGCCAGGGGAGGAAGCAAAGAGACCAGGGGATATAGCCAAGACACCACTGGAGGAAGCCGAGAGGCCAGCGGAGGAAGCTGAGAGGCCAGGGGAGGAAGCTGAGAGGCCAGTGGAGAAAGCCGAGAGACTAGGGGATGTAGCCAAGAGACCAGTGGAGGAAGCTGAGAGGCCAGGGGAGGAAGCATAGAGACCAGAGGAGGAAGCCGAGAGACCAGGGGATGTAGCCGAGAGGCCAGTGGAGGAAGTCAAGAGGCCAGGGAAGGAAGCCGAGAGGCCAGAAGAGAAAACCAACGGGCCAGAGGACATAGACGAGAGGCCAGGGGAAGACGCTGAGAGGCCAGGGGAGGACGTTGAGAGGAAAAGGGAGGAAGCTGAGAGGCCAGGGGAGGAAGCTAAGAGGCCAGGGGAGACAGCAACATTAACCTCCACCAGAAAAAAAACAAGAAACCTCCCAGTGTCACATGCTGAGCCCCTGTCCTGCACAATTCCCAGGCACTGATAGCCAGACACCCAAAAGCAGATGAAGTCGAGAGGCCGGAAGAGGAAGCTGAGAGGATGGGAGCAGAGAGCCCAGCAGAGGAAGTCAGAAGACCAGCAGAGACAGCAACATTCGACTCCACCAGAAAAAAACAAGAAACCTCCCAGTGTCCGACAACTGCAAAGTAGCCCTCATTTGAAGTCCCTTCTTATTTTTCTTGTATTTTGACTATTTTTTTTTGCTACAAATTCATCATAATAGTGCAGGCAATTCATGATTTATTAGCAAAATAATAAAAATGCTCTTTTTAGCACAAAAAAATTGCATGATGCACTAAAATGTTTCGAAATTTGCGCCAATGTAGCCCACATAAAGCGGCTGGAAATATTGAAATTGTCTCTCCAGGGAGGAAGAAGAAAAACTCTAGCGCCACCTATTGGAAGTATCAATCCTACAAGTCAAAAGTGGCCTTTTAACAAGCCTTTTCAAATTCTTTGGAGAAATAGAAAAAAAGTGTACAAAAGTGTTAAAACCCTTTTTATCCATCTTTTTGCTACCATAGAGAAAAAGACCAAGCATTTTTGGCAGACTGGAATTAAAGGATTTCTCCCATGGCAGAGGAGAAAATATGGAAATTTTGTATATTTTTTTTTTTTTTGTAAATTATGTTATTATGTTCAGAGCAATTGTTTTTTGTTATCAGCTGTCTTTGCCATAATACAGCATGTGCAATTATAATGTACTCTCATAAGGCATACATATGTACTGGTGTGTGTATACATCTATCTATCTATATATATATATATATACATATATATATATAAATAATATATAAATATATAGATATATCTATCTATATATATATACCCTGTATATATATATATATACACACACTAATATATATATATATATATATATATATATATATATATATATATATATATATTGGAGGGACTAAGAAAAGGCGGCAGACATCAGCATTGAAGCTTTGATGACCTTCTTGTGATACAAGATTTACATACTCAACATACAACAAATTACTTCCGCTTCTGTGAAAAAAAATTATACATTACAGAGAATACCATACAGAATAAGTACAATGTTAGAGATTTTTCCTTTTTTTTAAATCTTAAGATTTTTTTTTTTTTTTTTAGTAAAACAATTTTTTTTAACTCATTAGCAAAACCCACACAAAACAATTGCCATTCGATAATAGAAAATTGTAAAAAGTCACTTATAGAGAGTGGACAAAGGGATTACAGAAGCATGCATAATATATTTATTGATGACGTGTAAGGAGATAATGATTTTTAAGACACATTTTTCATGTACAACAAATTGGATGCATTGTTACATTTTTTTTTTTAGAAAACAAATGTATTTAGCATTTTTTTTTCTAGATTTTTTAAAATTTTTCTATCAGGAGAGCCCAAGCTGATTATGACCTGTAAAATCTGTATTCCTGATTTTTTTTATACATTTTTTCCCTAAGAAAAGCAAAAAAAAAAAGTTAAAAAGTTGTTTTTCGTTGAGATAAGTAAAATACAAGTTCTCTTCTTTGGTGCAGTTTCCAGTTCCGGGTATTAAAATACAAGAAAAGGAGAATTTGTAAACCCTGAAACAAAGTACCTGTCCTTGACCAAAAAGGATATGTCCAAAAATTACAAAAAAATTCAATCCCTAAGACGTAGATCCAATGGAATCTGAATGAAACGTTATGTAACCCGATGACGCAGAAGGTGAACTTAAAAAGCTGTTTGTACTTCCCTTATCTTCTATCTTGTTGGGTTGGTCCTGTCCAGTCCATGTATTGCTTAGCCCCTTTTGCAAATTGTTTGAGTCACCAGAGTTATTTTTTGATGATACCTCATCCAATTTCTGAGATTCAGCCTTCTGAATATGTCTTTGACTATTACGGGCTCTTCGGTGGCCTTCGGTATAGAACCTTTTGTGGTCATCATGAGGTCTATGATGACTAGGTACATTTAGAGTACAACTTTTTCCATGAGGAGAGAATCTCCGTAATACCTGTGGCTCTCGCTCAAAGTCAGTCAGGGTAAAATGAGTAAGTGTAGGATGTTGTAGGGCATCAGGAATGAGAGCAATAGAAGAAGACCTAATTGGACCTTTCCTTGGACTCGGCAGAGGAGTGTCATCGATAAAACTGACCACTTCTTCTCTGCTAAAGCACTTAAAGTCGTCTCTGTAAAGTTCTTCCAGGGTGAAGTGTTTGAGTGAAATGAGGCTCTCAGAGGCTTTCCGGCACTTTCGATAGGGCAAGCTGGCGTCTTCATGGTACATTATCAGGCTACTGCGTCTTTCACGTCTCGGCAGTGTGAAGAATGAAATCGCAGCAATATCTTCTGCGGATCCCCAACCGTGAATGAATGCCGGTATCTGTCCTGTAGTAAATATTTCCGTTTCATCATGGGAATAGCGTCTCGTTGGAGGGACCTACGGTAAATATCACAGAAGACATTAAAATAGGCCGACAGGTCACCATGTTGGAAGAAGTATTTTTTGAATCTATATAAAAAAAACAAGCAGTCTTCATAAAACATCATGGCTTGGTGTCAATCATAATGAGTATTTGTAGAAAAGATGATTCAATTATAAAAAACTAACATGAAAATAGTCTAGTACTATATGATATATAAGCCTATGGATAAGAGACCAAGATGCCCAAAGGCCCTTTATGTCTTTAGACATTTTGACACATTTGGCTGCAGCGCTCATGTGCCAACCAAAGCGGAAGAGGAGAGAGAAACGGGGAGGACTTGGCCAATTGGATGGAGGAGCAATGGGGCATCCAGATCGAGGGATGTTTTATAGAAAAACTCTCAAAAATCTGTTTAAGGCTCTGTGCGCACTGGGAAATGGAATTTTCTTGTGAAAATTCCGCATGCTCTCAAAGATTACCGCACCCGCGGTAAAAAACCGCGGGAAACCGCACCCGAAAACCGCATGCGGTTTGCCGCGGTTTTACCGCGGTATTATTCGTGGTAGACGCTGCCATGATCAAGCCTGGGGTTAATGGCGGTGATCCCCCATCACCATTAACCCCTTGTATTACCTTGCTGCCACTGCTACACGGTGGCAAGAAGAGCCGAGGACACTCCCGGTGCTGCCGCATAATGCATGCGACAGTGCCGGGGCAGCTGCGGCTGATATTCTCGGCTGTGGGAGGGGGAGTGAGGCGGGGGACATTACCCCTGCCCCTCTCCCTCCCCAGCCTGAGAATACCGGGCCGCCGCTGTGTGCTTACCTCGGCTGGAAGGTAAATATGCGGCGGAGCCCACGTTCTTTGTTTTCTATATTTCCGTTTTCTTTCTATGTGTGTTCTATGTGTCTGTGTCTATGTGATCTATGTCTGTGTGTGTGTGTGTGTCTGTGATGTCTATCTGTGTCTGTGATGTGTGTGTGTTTACTCTGCACGGCTTCCTCTTCCTGTAATGACATCACTTCCCTGCAAAACCGCAGACAGGCGATGTACATTACCGGAGGTAAACCGTGAAATACCGCAGGGAATAACGCAGGAAAACGCAGTGAACTGCACAGAATTTGCTGCCTGCGTTATTCCCTGCGGGATTTCATGATTAACATTGAGTCAATGGAGTGAAATCCCGCAGCGATGTGCGGAAAAGAAGTGACATGCACTTGTTTTTGCTGCGGGATTCCCGCAGCAAAACATGCAGCTGTCAAATTCCGCCCAGTGCGCACAGGATTTTTTTTCTCCATAGGATTTGCTGGTGATTCACTGCAGAGATGTTATGAACATTTTCTGCAGCGAAACATGCAGCAAATCCGCGGAAAATCCGCGGCAAAATCCGGTAAGTGCGCACATAGCCTAAGCCTTTAGGTCATACTCTGAAAAAGGCTCAAATGTAAAATATATGGCAGGACTTGTTTACATCTCCAGATTGTATGCCCCTTATACGTGCTCTACTATTTATGGTTCTACAAAAGTCAAATTCTGTAAAATACCATGCCATGAAAGACCTTATGGTGAAAGAAAGACTTGACAAGTAAAAATGATCTATGATTCCCTTATTTCTGAAAAATAATATAAACAATAAAAAAAAAAATCGACTGGTAAATGGCATTATGGTCAAACTTCAAATGAAATGTGAATTAAACCTGCCTATAAATTCTAACATCTCCTACCCTGTAATTCCACCATATCCAGCCAATCAAAGTGTAAGACTCATACAATTGTTCATGACCCAACACTTTTCATGATGAGCAAAACCTGTGGATTTAAAGGAAACATGTCATGACTAGTGATGAGTGAACACTACCATGCTCAGGTGCTCGGTACTCGTTAAGATCAGTTGGATGCTCTAATGGGTTCAACTTGTGTACTGAGTATAATGGAGGTCAATGGGGAACTCAGGCACTTTTCCGGAAGGCCTTCTGGAAAAATGCTTGAGTTCCCCATTGAATTCCATTATACTCAGTACACAAGTCGAGCCCATAAGAGTGTCCAACTGTTCGTTATGAATACTGAGCACCTGTGCATAGTAGTGCTTGCTCATAACTAGTTATGAGTACTGAGCACCCGAGCATGGTAGTGCCCGCTCATCACTAGTTACGAGTACTGAGCACCCGAGCATGGTAGTGCTCACTCATCACTAGTTACGAGTACTGAGCACCCGAGCATGGTAGTGCTCACTCATCACTAGGTACGAGTACTGAACACCCAAGCATGGTAGTGCTCGCTCATCACTAGCTACGAGTACTGAGCACCTGAGCATGGTAGTGTCCGCTCATCACTAATCATGTCCCTTAATACTACTAGCTTGCTGATATGTGGTTAATTTGGAGTGTAATTACGTTACAATGCTGTCCAGCCGTATTACTGAAAGTGCGGCTACTGGGAGAAAATGCACTGTATTTCTTCTGGGAATCATAGACCATAGCTAGAGCAGATTCAGTCACTGCTTAGTACACATGGAGTGGCAGCTCTAAGCACCTCTGTGCAGAGTGAACTGTCAATGAAAGTGCCAGGTGTAGTTACAGCTGCCGCTCAAAATGCTGTGAGTGAAAGGTGACAGCTCCCGGGAGGTATAAACTTCATGTTCTCCTGGTAGCCGAGGTTTCAATAAGGCAGTCGGGCAATTTTGTAATGCAATTAACCTGGGGATTAACACCTATATCTTCAGCTTAATTTAAGGTCATGACAGGTTCTGTCACGCTTCCGCTGTGCGGAGCATTTTGCATTTGGGATGCTTTTGTCATGGCTCCACTGTGCATAGCATTTTGCATTTGAAAATGCTCTGCTATGTGTCTTGTGCACTTGCTGACAGGTTGTCTTTCAGCACTAGTGTCCCCGCTGGTTTTGGGAGGTGTCTTCACAGATGTGCCTCGTTTCTGGTGATTGCTCTGTTTCCTTACTGGGCTTGCTCTGTCTGAACTTCACCAGTCGCACTTCCTGTTTGCTCAGTGTGCTCTTGGCTCCTGTTTGGTGTAAATGTTCTGATCTTGGCTTCTGACCTCGGACCTCATCCTGACCACGTCTCTGTCTGCTCCCTGAATCTTATACGTTACCTCCTGACTTATGATCCCGGCTTGTCTGACTACCCTTCTATTTATGTTGCTCGTAGTGTCTAGCATTACAGGTTCCCTTTAATATTCCAATTTTTTTAGCTCCTTTTAGATTTTGATAAAAATGTTGCATTGACCCTTAACAGCAGACAGAATTGATATATGACCCTTTCAGAAAACTTTGGCAAAACGGAGATTATCATCATTGTCACTTGGCTTTTAACCTGTACAGAGATGCCGATGGTGTAAATAAAAAACCTTACTTATACCCTCCGAATCTCGCGTCCTTTCCGAGAGAGCAGCTGTACATCATGATAATCTTCGTTTTGTCAAACTGCTATCGGGACGATACACTTCTCCAGCCGCTCTGGCACATCAGACTTCTTCAGATGTTGGGTCTTTACACAACCCTTACAGGTGAGCGCTACCATCACCCTTATCTTGTTCCTTACGTTACAGCCCTATCCGTGTGCCTTCGTCCCATCCTGATCTTTCCCTTTCACAAAACTATCATCCTAGAAATTTATATTTCACACTACAAGATATGATAACGTTTGTCAAAACTTCACCTAAAAAAATTCTGATGGAACAGATCAAATTTTGAAATTTTGGTAAATTTGTACCTTGCCTTAGATACTCACATACACAGGCTATACATATATTGCAATGTAGGCTAATATGCACATCTACAACAAGCAAAAATCAGTATAGAAATGAAATTTGTAACTAGAATTTTTGCTATTTTTCCTTTTAGTCCAATATGCCAAATGAATGACTAATTCTGAATTTTAGATAAAAAACCTCAAGCCAGATGTAAAATGATAAGACAATGGCACATCAATGCATGCAGATTGAAATAAAAAAGTTGCACATGTTGAATTAATAAAATCGAAGCTTAATAGCCCCTAAAGATAAAAATAATCAGATTATTTCCACCACCAGTGAGAGTTTACAAGCCTCTGGAGAAAATGTTTGCAGTAGGCTGGAATGAGGTACACAAGAGAGATGGATGGGTATGGGTTTGGTTGCACTTGAAGCCACTCCTTTGTAATAAAAAAATAAAAAGGATCAGCAGCAAGAAATAGATCAATCAGAATTTAGAAAGCAGAAGTTACCAAAAGTTGACAGACACGTCCCAAAAATCAAGAAACAAAATAGCACAAAGACACAAGGGCAGCCGAAGTGCAAGCAAACAATCTATAAAATTGGAAATTCCTTTATAAAACAAAGCAAAAATTAAAAAGTAAAATAATATTACAAAAAAAATGTTTGTTTTTTTTAATCAAATCAGCAACATAATTTGAGAAATAAACTAAAATTCTGAAAAAAAAATAAAAAAATATTACGTGCAAATTGTTAAATCCCTCTGTGCTGCCATTCTTCATTTTGCCCAGCATAATAATCATGTATACTAAAAATAACAACAAGAACACAATAGTGAGACATTCAAGAGTAAGAATCCCAGACCGAATGCAACGTGAAAATTCCAGCAAATTGTGACAAGGTCAAGTAAAATATTAAAGTGAAATTGAATATTAGGAATAAATGTCGGAATCATGGTAAAGTGTTTTCATTAATCATTCAAATCCTTACAAGAACACTTCTGTCAAAAAGAGGTACTTTTTCTTCATACATACAAAGGTGTGATAAAGTGTTTGCCCCCTTCCTGATTTCTTATTCTTTTGTACGTTTCATATCACCAAACAAATTTAAATATTAGACAAAGATAACACAAGTAAACACTAAAATCAGTTTATCAATGAAGGTCTTTGTTATTAATGGAAAAAGAAATCTAAACCTACTTGATCCTTTGTGGAAAAAGTGATTGCCCCTCTTTATAACATAATTTAACTGTGGTTTATCACATCTTTTGGAAACTCAGTTCAATTTCCCTAGCCACACCCAGACCTAATTACTGCCACACTTGTTGTCGATCAAGAAATCACTTAAATAGGACCTGCCTGACAAAGTAAAGTACAAAAAAAAGACAGTTTGCACGCTGATAATGCTAAAGTATGGAAACCATGAATGTGTGAACATGGACCTGCATTACTGCTACGGAAAATCTAAGAAAAATGAGATATTTAGCATATATAAATGGCCATTTGTATATCTGCCCAGTTGCCACTTCACGGCATATCTCATGACTGGGCACCTACATTATGCTGAAGCCTCTCTCTGGGTTAAAAACCTCCTGTGTATGGCCAAGTAGGAACCTGCTATATAGGATAAGATTACCTGTGACAAAGTAAAGTAGACCAAAAGATGAAATTCCCCCAAGAGTACAGCCAGTGTCAGACTGGCTACCGGAGAAACCGCCACTAATACCAGGCCTGGCTGCGGATACCTGCATTGAGCTCCAGAGCTCTCACCTGAGCTCCGGAGTTCAGCCCGGCCTGTCAACAGCTGTCATGAACTGTACCGTAATCGCCGGGGAATCAGTCGGTGCTTGCAGTTCAGTCCTGCAAACCCTGAGTTCAGTCCAGGCTGCACTCTAGAGCTCAGGTGAGAGCTCCGGAGTTCAATGCAGGTAACCACAACCAGGACTGGTATTACTGACGGTTTCTCCGGTAACCAGTCCGACACTGAATACAACAACGACTCATCAAATAGATTGCAAAAGACACCACAACATCCAAATATCTGCAGGCCTCACTTGCCTTAGTTAAGGTCAGTGTTCATGACTCTGCCATAAAAAAAGAGACTGGGCAAATATGGCCTGCATGGCAGAGTTCCAAGATGAAAACCACTGCTGAGCAAAAGGAACATAAAGACTCGTCTCAGTTTTGCTAGAAAACATCTTGATGATTCCCAAGACTTTTGGGAGAATACTCTGTGGACTGACGAGACAAAAGTTGATCTTTTTGGAAGGTGTTTGTCCCATTACATCTGGTGTAGAAGTAACACAACATTTCAGAAAAGGAACATAATACCAGCAGTAAAATATGGTGGTGATAGTGTGATGGTCTGGGGCACTTTTGCTGCTTCAGGACCTGGAAGACTTGCTGTGGTAAATGGAACCGAGAATTCTGCTGTCTACCAAAACATCCTGAAGGAGAATGTCCGGTCATCTGTTTGTGACCTCAAGCTGAAGCACACTTGGGTTATGCAGCTGAAGGAAGGGGTGCTGGACAGCTCGTGCGGAGTACTCCTTCACCCAGAAGACCCCATGAGCGAATGTGACTTCTGGTGGGGTGCATGACACTTACTAGTTTCTTCAGGCCAGTGTTCATCACCCTACTATAGACAGTTAGTAACACACGCAACAATCGCTCGGCTAACCAGAAACGTTGACTACTATTCTTCACACCGTTATGACAGACATGTCCTTTATTACTTTTCTTTCGCGTAGTATGGGGTACTTCTTTTTGACCAGTCTCCCTCCCTCTGATATCTTGGATTTCATTCTCAATCTCCAGGGTCTGTGACTCTGTTCCCCCTCTTCCTTTCACCTGTGTCCACTGCTGGTCCCCAACAGCTCTCTAGCTGGACAACTCTCTAAGAGCCTGCCATGGTGAACTATAGGCTACGGACCTCTTGAGGTTTGAGGTTACCTGTTCCCTGAATAGCCCTAGCACCGAGGCCATGTCTTCTCTCACTTGAACCCTATACTGTACTGACTCCTCTCGAGACCTCCCTACTGTCCTCTTTCCTGCATCTGTCACTTGCCCCTTAACCCTATCCTTTCCAATCCAATCCATTGTGCTGCTATCCCTGCCCAACCCCTAGGTGGTGCCTGTTGGCAACACTCCCGTTCTACTGCACCTAGCTAGCAGCATGATATATTAGCATATACAATCCAATTGTATAACACAAAATACATAGCACACTTCAGTACCGGAGAAAGTTCCCCTTCTGAACAGCAGGACAATGACCCAAAACACACCAATAAGTCAACCTCTGAATCGCTTATGAAAAACAAAATTAAGACTTTGGGATCCTGACTTTAATCCGATTAAGATACTGTGGCATGACCTTAAAAAGACAGTTCATGCTCGGTAACCCTCCAATTTGGCTAACGTGCAACATTTCTCCAAAAATGAGTGTGCCAAAATTCCTCAAGAGCGTTGTAGAAGACTCATTGCCAGTTATCACAAACGCTTAATTGCAGCTGTTGCTGCTAAGGGTGCCCAACCACTTACTAGGTTTAGGGGAAATCACTTTTTCACACAGGGCCCTGTAAGTTTGGATTTCTTTTTTCCTTAATAATAAAGACCTTCATTTATAAACTGGATGTTTATTTGTGTTATCTTTGTTCAATATTTAAATTTGTGTGGTGATCTGAAACTGTCACATGGTATTTCGCTCTAAACCCGACCAATGTCATGGTGGCATTAGACACTGTTCAGACCACAGACTCTGACACTCCACTCTATGCTTTCTCTGGTGCTTCTGATTTGCACAGGCAGGCTCTGACATTGACCAGCTGTGTGCTCATTAGTAATCAGACTAGGAGGAGTAATTGTCTGCTAGCCTGCTGGTTACTTTTTGGATCACATGTTGTGGGAGACCTATCACAGGTACTCCCCGCCTTTTTAAGATGGAGGAACCTGTCTTCCCTTGCCAACTATAGCTTTTTCTAACCCAGGCTGTGTGCTGTTGTGTTCTAGTTGCTGGTGATTTATTGTATGCTGTTTGTTGTGCTGTGGAAACCCTCTTGTTGTCTGGTTATTTCCTCCCTGCTCTTTAGTTCCTCTTTATCACGTATAGTCTTATATCTCCATGTGGGCAAGCTGTGTGATAGAGTCTTGGTTTCCTAGTTTGTCCTTATCTGTGCGTTCAACTACTCCTGTCCCGGTACTCCCCTGGGGTTGGGGAGAGAGGATATTAGTGCAGGGCTATCCAGGGGCAGAGAAAAAGAGGTGGCCCAGACATTTTCACTATCAGAGGTATCTCAGGGACAGCTACGGCTCCCTAGCCTAAGGGCCAGATTAGGAGCCCCAGTCCCCTGTCATGCCCTCCCACCCCGTGACATTATAGTCAGCCATGTTCTCTCCACACTCAAAACCGAGACTGATATGTTTGAAACATTCTATAAACAGAGGGATCTGAATGAGTTTTCCCTGTCCACCTTGCAGCTTCTCCTCTGGACATCAGCCAGATGCGCAATTGATGGCATTCTAAGGCTATGTGCGAACGTTGCGTATTGTCATGCTGAAAATTCTGCAGCGATTTGGCAGTGCATGTGCATTTCAAAACGCAGCCGATATAGATGTATTGTGACTGCCGAATTGATGCAGAATTCATGCGCTCTGGATGCTTTCTTTCCCATAGACAGAGTGGGAACAGCATCTAAAGCGCACAAAATAAGTGACATGTTGCTTTTTTAAACGCAGCAATTCGGCCACAAATTTCAGCATGCAAATCGCTGCGTTCTAAAACGCAACATGTTCATGGAATTTGCACAATTTACATAGACTTTGCTGGGGACGCAGAAAGCATGCGTTTATACTGCAGTGCAAAGCGGTGTGTGAACTCATGATGGAAATACGCAACGTGCGCACATAGCCAAAGTCGCGCAGCACCATCTCTGATCATCTGTTGAGTCTCAGTATCGAAATCAAAAAAAGGTCAGTGGAGCCTCTGTTAGGAGTCTCGACACAGAAATAGCCAGATATCCCTCCAGCAAGGACCTAGCCAAGGAGTGGCTCTTTTTAAGGAGACCAACATAACCACCATATTAAGTGGCCTTTTTAGTCAATATCCAACTTTTTGACGAGTTTCAAGATATGACAAGGGAAATACCAAGGCCAGGTATCCATCCACAGACAGCTGTTTCGGGGTATTGCCCCTCATCAGTGTGGAGTAGGATTCTAGCAGGGTGAGAGCTCTGACCTAGCCAGAATCCTACTCCACACTGATGAGGGGCAATACCCTGAAACAGCTGTCTGTGGATGGATACCTGGCCTTGGTATTTCCCTTGTCATATCTTTAAACTCGTCAAAAAGTTGGATATTGACTGAAAGGGTCACTTAATATGGTGGTTATGGTGGTCTCCTAAAAAGAGCCACTCCTTGACTAGGTCCTTCCTGGAGGGATCTAGTTATTTTCTGTGTCGAGACTCCTAACAGAAGCTCCACGGACCTTTTTTTGATTTGTATACTTCCCAGGCGGCAATGCACCTAGGATTTCACTGTGTTGAGCGCCCTTGTTGGCTGCCGGCAGTGTTTTCTCAGGCTGGTCTCCCCAAGATCAGTGATTGTTTTGTCTTGCGAGTCTCAGTATGGATCAGAAGTGTGAACTGGAGCAGCAGGAGCTGGAGGAGTCAAGGTAGGAGGTTCGGCAAGACACTGACAACACTCAGCAAGTCCTTCGGAGCCACAAGACCACTAAGAAAGAGGCCGATCCGCAGCTTGGAAATTAAAAAAGTAGGGAGTACCTGTGATTGGTCTCCCACAACATGTGATCCAAAAGGTAACCAGCAGGCTAGCAGACAATAATTCCTGCTAGTCTGATCATTAATGAGCCCACAGCCGGTCGATGCCTGAGCCTGCCTGTGCAATTCAGAAGCACCAGAGAAAGCATAGTGATGTATTGCTAAACAGTTATTCATACCGATGCTGTCACATGTGGTACATGAAGGAAAGATGCCTTAGACTAGGATGTGTTATAATGCAGAGGTATTTGGACAAATTATGGTAAGGGCGGCTAATTCTGTATATGAAGTCATAGTTATCCTTAGGTTAAAGAGGAGGCTCTAATGTTTATAGAATACCATTTTTTACAGCATTATGACCATGATTGGCCAGATGACTTGATTTAGTGGGGGCAGTTTCTTACCAGTTTTGGATAATCTAGACTGAACAACATTTTAGTTGTTTTTTTACCATTCAGATGTAAATAAGAATGTTTTTATTCACCAAAAGCAAGCACAGGTGTTCAAAATGGTAAAGAATTAAAATATAAGATAGGTTACAAAGCTACAGAAGTTTTAATTATGACTCATTAAGATTAAAGGGGTTTCCCCCATCTTCAAGATCCTATTCCAATATGTAGTAGGTGTAATGATGATAATAATAATAATAATAATAATAATAATAATAATATTAAATACCTCCAATTAGAAATGTAGTATAGCTCTATTGATATAGCCATGTCTCTTACCTCATGTGCAGGGCATTGCAGAACCTTAGGTATCCATGGTAATGACCACTAAAAACTAACTAACTAACTGGGACTATATGAGTGTGTTGTAACATTGGATATCTAAGGTCCTGCAATGTCTTGCACATGAGGTAAGTGACATAGCTAATCAGGAGAACTATACTACATTTCTAATTGGAGGTATTTGCTAATATTATTATTATACCTACTACATATTAGGATAGGATCTTGAAAATGGGAATAACCATTTAAACTCCTTTATAGATTATGTGAATAAGGGGTAACTATAGGAAAAGCATATAAATCCAAAAATACAGAAAAATCAGCGATACTACCCAGTACTAATGCACTGCAAGACACTAGTATTGTGACTAGGTATTGGTAAGTATGGCTTTTTCTTCAGTGTTTTTTTGATGAAGAAGGGATAGGTTAATAATTCTAATGATCTTCTTAAGATTTGCCTTGGAATGGAATATTAAAAACGGAAAGCCCCAAATATATGTGTGTCTGTCTTTTCACAATTCACTGTTTATAAGACTTAAAGCATAACCGTCGTTTTAATTTTTATCTCATAAATCAATAGTGCACATGAAATCCGCTTCTATCTCCTCCTGGATTGATATCTCCCTCTTAATTCAGGGCTGATATCTGTAATCAGTAAAGACAGATTTTTCCATTACTGAGATAGGAGATGACAGTTGGTGCTTTTAACATTCTATGGAGAGGGAAGGGAAAGGAGGAGATACAGGTAGACATTAACATTCTGCTGAAAGTTCTTCTGAAACGACTGTTACAGTTATGCATAGAATTTTATGAGCACCAACTGTCACCTCCTATCTCAGTAATGGGGAAATCTGTAATCACTGTAGTGAATTTGAGAATGAATGTTCAGTACAGGTGGAGAAAGAGGCAGAATTCGGCAACAAGATATATTACAAAGTTACTTATTTTCATATATACGATTGATTTGTACAAATACAAAAAAATTAAATGACTGCTTACTCTTTAATAACTTTGCTGCTAAGAAAGTCACCATACCTGGAGATAGTGCATTTTATCTTCTTGAGTTTCCTTCATAGGATACATCTGTGGAATTCCCCTTTCTAAAGCCGAAAAGTCATACTTGGTAATACGTTCCATGGCCATGATATCACCTCCATAATTATAGTCATACGGTCTTTCATATATGAGATCAGAGTGCACTCCGCCATCAGGACTGTGGTCTATACAAAATACAAGAGATAGAGAAGTTCTAATGTGATAAACAAGCATTGGTAATGACCACCACCTAAGAGCAACTGTCATAATTACGTCCATGAGCACCACCCATGAATACATCCATGATCACCACCTAAAAGTACCACCCATGAGTACCATACACAAGCACCACTCAATAGCACCACCCATAATTACATCCATGACCACCACCTAAGAGCACGTCCGAGGAGTACAATACATAACCACCATCCAATAGCACCACCCATGATTACATTCATGGTGACAACCTAAGAGCATCAATCATGAGTACATCTATGACCACCACCTATGAGCACCATGAATGAGGACATCCATGGCCACCACCTATGAGCACCATGAATGAGTACATCCACAACCACCATCTAAGAGCACTTACCATGATTACATCCATTATTACCACCTAAGAGCACCAATCATGAATACATCCATGACCACAACCTACGGACATCACCCATGAGTATATCCAGGACCACATCCAAAGAGCACTAACCATGAATTCATCTATGACCACCACATCAGAGAACCAATCATGAGTACATCCATGACCCTCCTAAGAACACCACCCATGAGTACATCCATGACCACCACATAAGAGAACCAATCATGAGTACAACCATGACCACCTAAGAGCACCACCCATGAGTACATCCATGATCAAAACCTACAGCACCACCCATGAGTACATCCATGACCACAACCTAAGAGCACTACCCATGAATACATTCATGACCACCACATAACAGAACCATTCATGAGTACATCAATGACCCCCTAAGAGAACCAACCAGGAGTACATCCATGAAAACCAGATAAGAGAACCAATCATGAGTACAACTATGACCACCTAAGAGCAGCACCCATGAGTACATCCATGACCACCACCCAAGAGCACTATCCAAGATTAACAACTTTGATTTCCCAGCACTATCCAATAAGTAAACAGTACCCTAAATTAATGACATCAACATGAATGATTGGCTGCAGCCATACTACCAGAACCATGTTGCCATAATATTTTTGCTTTTTCCTCACCTTCATTTTCATCATCATTGGACATAATTGCTATACATTTGTCCCAGACGGCTTTCACATCTGCACGATAGCGGTCACAGGCCCATAGGAACATTGGCAGTAGAAGAGCTTGAACTACAGAACACCAGAGGACACCCAGGACCATCCATTCATCTGATTTGTCAAACTTCAGACTGGCAAAACTTACAACCTGTGTACAGAAGAAGACATATCAATTAGAGTAATACAGGATTACCCAATATTTTGTATTCATGCTGGATCTTTGGATTTCCTGAACCACTGGACATTTATATTAACACGGAGGCACATACTTTCCTTTTCAGTTTCCACACCCCAAGCTCCTTTAAATTAAATTTCCCCTTTTCAATAACATGGTTTATATCTCCAGAAGTCTGTTAATTTATTTTTCATATATCTTTCCAGCAGTAGGAGCTCTGATTGATTTACTGCAGCCGTCACTTGAAGGAGTTAATAAGCTCACTGCAAACTGTTTTATGAGGATGTTTGGAACTTATCTTCTATCCAATGGAGAGGGGATAACTTGCCGATTGCTATAGGTCTGACTGCCAATTCCAAGAACTAGGGCTCTAAAAACCCCTGTATGAATAAGGCGGAGGTTGATCATATGCACGGTAGTTCTATATAAATCTATTCAAACAGTAACAAAGAGTCATAATACTGAACAACATCACCTTTTCCTACTTGACTGACGGCTCCTTTGCCTAAAGTAGAACAGCATAGAGACTGCCAGTCAAGTAGGAAGAGGCAGCACTGAATTGGGAATAGAGCTGGAGTGACGTAGCCTTCAGAGGCACCATAGTCTTTCAGCAGTGGTGTAACTAGAGTTCAATGGGCCCTGATGCAAATATTGGTCCTGGGTCACCCTCCCACATGTTGGTCAGATTTAAATCCTATAAAGACATACAGGTTACCTTCCCCCCATTATGTGGTAATGTTCCCCATCCTGTTCTCCTTCCTGGTAAGTATGTCCACCATCCTGGTATACATGTTCACCTACTGGTATATGCTATCCCTCTCTTGGACCTATTCTAATATATATGTCCTCCCATCCTGGTATATACTGTCCCCCTCCTGGTATATACTGCCCCCCTCCTGGTAAATACTGTCCCCCTCCTGTTATAAACTGTCCCCCTTCTGTTATAAACTGTCCCCCTTTTGGTATATATTCTTCCCCTCCTAATATATATTGTCCCCCTCCTTGTAAATATTGTCCCCCTCCTGGTAAATATTGTCCCCCTCCTGTTATAAACTGTACCCTCTCCTGGTATTTACTATCCCCCTCCTGGTATGTACTGTCCCCCTGCTGGTATATAGTGTCCCCCTCCTGGTAAACACTGTCCCACTCCTGTTATAAAATGTCCCCTCCTGGTATATACTGTCCCCCTCCTGTTATAAATTACCCCCCTCTTGATATATACTGTCCCCCTCCTGATATAAACTGCCCTTTCCTGGTATATATGTCCTCCTCCTGGTATATACTGTCCTCCTCCTGTTATATTATTATAAGGGTTTGATACATAAATAATAATAATAATAATAATAATAATAATAATCCATAGATAAAAAAATAGTTTTAATGCAATTTGAGAGTCAACCACAAGAGGGCAGCATTGGCTGTTTGGTTTCATTAGTGTATCCATTCTTCAGTCCCTACCACTGGAATCACTGTATACAAAATATAAAGTAACAAGATCTCAAACACAAATAGATGAATACAATGTATAACATTGGGAAAATACTGATCCAAATACAGTGATGTAGACACAGACGTCAATTCTATCTTCTCCCTGGAATCTTGTACCTATCCATTTCAGAGATAAACGTACTTTTTTTTTTTTTTTTATGTTTTATTAAAGGAGCCACAGACCCCAGGAAAAAGTACACAGCCCTCCCATTCTTCATGTTATCTTGGTGACTGCATCCCAAAATCAGAGAACTTAGGAAAGGGGGGATCCCTCCAAAGGGATCCGTCTGGCAGCCGTGGTCATAAACCCCACTGTCCTGTCCCGAGTCCTCACTCAAATATCCCACCCTGTTTTATAAACTTAATATCCACTACTCAGCCTCTAAAAGTCTCTAAGTTATGCACATATTAACCACTTCAGTACCAGAGGGTTGATCCCTTTTCTTCATTATCAAACCCATTTTGGTGGATTTATACAGTTATGTTTGTGTCACAGCATTAGACACTCAAAATGTTTTCCATGTTCCATTCATGCGGCTGGATGAAGGATTATTTTTGCAAGATAAGTCGAATTAATTATTAGCACCATTTTGGGATACATATAACCAGGCTCGGACTGGCCCACAGGAGAACATGTAAATCCCCTGGTGGGCCATTGTGTAGGGGGTAAGCCACACACTCACCAACATGAGCAGTAATTGGCCCAATTAATTTGATTCTCTATATACAGACAAATGCAGTGTCGTATCCTTCATTCAACAAACTACCACGTTTATCACTATATAGATGCAGGTAAGATTTGTGATATTTGTATGTAGCTGAACAGTGGCCCCCAGAGTCAGTGTTACTGGTGGGCTGAGAAAAAGTGAAGAGTGGACCCAGCACCACAATCCAGTATATTAAAATATCAAAAATGTATTAGATATTAAAAAATCCAACAGATCCAACACTTGAGAGAACACGCATAAGGGCACCTTACGCGTTTCGGACAACAAGTAAAAACAGGTCCTTAATCATAGGTGATCATTAGTCACCTATGGACCTGTTTTTACTTTTTACTGCAAAACCTAGAGCGCAGTTGCCTATGGTAAGCTGAAGCCTCATTACCTTTTTTGTTACCCACCCCAGCCCTACATTGTATATAACTTATTCCATTACTTTTATTAAAAGGAACCTTACAGTGGATCCATGCTGCCTGCACATGAGGAATCAAGCATTGGCTGCGTCATTGCAGCTGCCTACATTGACCATGTGTCAACTATGACTGGTCCCCGGCGGCTTCCCCCACCCAATCTCCTAATCTGACAGATCTTTCCAGATTGCTACTTCCAATAGGTGGCACTAGAGTTCGTCTCCTTCCTCCCTAAAAATACAATTTGAATATTGCCCAGAGGAGTAATAAAATTATAATATTAGTAGCTATAAGTAGCTATAAAATTCTTCACCACTGACAGCCAGATTGGTTTGTCAGTCTCCGCAAAGAGAAATGTTTTCCCCTTAGACCCCATTATAGCTTTTCATACAGCAAGATCAGATCTCATACTTTGCACTGACGAGGAACAATCATCCCGAAACACCATGTCTGCAAATTGAGGTTCTGATCTGGCATAAATCCTAGGTCATATGAAAAGGCTCGTTAAAGGGCCACTTTTGACTTTTAGGATTGCTACTTCCAGTAGGTGGCGCTAGAGTTCGTCTGCTTCCTCCCTGAAGAGACAATTTGAAGATCTTTCCATATACACACACAAAGGTAGAGACCTGTCAGACATAGGAATTGGGGTGGGAAGGAGCCGCCGGGGACCTGCTGCGGGCCCATCATCCAAAACACAGTTTCCGGATGGCCTCAAAATATGGTTTTCTCTGAAACATTGCAACATGTCAGAGCAACAAACCTGGCTGCAATAACACAGTCACACTATATTCCATGCCACTTGTTCAGTCTGCATTAATTAGATGACAAGTTCCTTTTAACTTACTTGTTGGAAGAAAAAAAATAAAAACAGCAAACCCATTGACACCCCTATAGAACATCGCAACGAGCCAAAAGGGAGACACATTCACAAGTCTGAGCTGAGACATTGGGTGCTAGCGAGTGGCAAAACATCAATCTCATCAGACTATCCGGCCACTATGGGGCCCAAGAGTCGAGGGGCCTGATGCAGATGCTAGCGCCGGCACCAGCAGGCCTCAACACCCGTTGAACTATATCCTGGATGCTGATACAATTGAAAGCAGCAATGACTCTCTTGTTTCCATCATTCTCCCTCGCCGTCTAAAATCCCAGATCAGCAGGTGCAATGATGTCACTACAGCACGTCTGCTGTGCAGAAGGTGCATATTTTTTAATCAATGAGTACACTGGTGGCTATAATACTATATGGATGATTATGGAGCATAAATTATTCTATATGGAAATCTATGGGGAGTGCATTATACTATATAAAGGAATATGGGCTGCATTATATTATATGGAGGACTATGGGGTGCATTATAATATATTGAGGGCTATGGGGTATGCATTATTCTATATGGATGATTATGGGGGGTGCATTATGCTATATAAAGGAATATGGGGTGTGCATTTTACTATATGGAGGACTTTGGGGTGTGCATTATAATATATGGAGGAATATGGGGGTGCTTCATTCTATATGGAGTACCTTGGGGGTGCATTATACTATATTGAGGGCTATGGGGTGTGTATTATACTATGTGGATGATTATGGGGGGGTGCATTATACTATATGGAAGTCTAAGGGAGTACAGTAAACTATATGGATGATTATGGGGGTGCATTATTCTATATGGAGGACTATGGGGGGGTGCATTATACAATATGGAGGACTATGGGAGTACATTATACTATATGGAGGACTATGGGAGTACATTATACTATATGGATGATTATGGGGGTGCATTATTCTATGTGGAGGACTATGGGGGGTTCATTATACTATATGGAGGATTATTGGAGTACATTATACTATATGGATGATTATGGGAGTGCATTATTCTATGTGGAGGACTATGGGGGTTCATTATACTATATGGAGGACTATGGGAGTGCATTATACTATATGGATGATTATGGGGGTGCATTATTCTATATGGAGGACTATGGGGTGTGCGCTATACTATATGGATGATTATTGGTGGTGTACTATACTATATGGATGATTATGGTGGTGCATTATTCTATATGGAGGACTATGGGGGTGCATTATACTATATGAAGGATTATTCAAGTGCATTATACTATATGGATGATTATGGGGTGCATTATACTATATGGAGGGCTATCGGATTATGGGAGATGCATTATACTATATTGAAAATTATGTGGTGCATTATTCTGTATGGGGGGGCTATAGATGCCAATGATACTATATGAATGGCTATGTGGAGGCCATTATACTATTTGGAGGCCTATGAGGGAGCCTTTATATTTATGGAGGGCTATTTGAAGATCACTATACTGCGTGCATTATACAGTGTGAAGGATTGTGCGGGGTCCATCATATTGTTTGGAGGGCTAGTGGGAGCCTTTATACAGTGTGGAGTGGTGTGGGGCCATTATACTGCATGTAATCCCTATTATACAGCTTGGAGGGCTGTGTGGGGTCACTGTTGGGGATTATACTGTGTTGGGGTCACCATACTTTGCTGGGGTACAGCAGAGTCATCATACAGTGCATGTGGAGGCCAGGGTACAGGGTACTGTGCAAGAATTCACGGTGGAGGTATCATACGGTGTTTGGGGGGAGGGGGCACTTTTTTTTGCATCACACTTTATGGGTGCAAATGAAAAGGGGTGCTCGGGGCTTCAGTAGGAGGAAAATTACTTTGCAAGTGCTGCAAAGTTGTGAGATATGTTGTTACGCCTATAGTGTGACTTTTTGGGTAATTTCTGTTTGTCTTTTAAAGCTTTTGCTGGCAGCGTCTTGTTCGCAGGCTGCTGCATCTTGATATGAGTTTTTCTTATTCAATATAGTGTTACAAAAATAAATGTGAATATAGATCAGGTTTATATGTTCATTTCTGTATCTTATTGCTTCCATTACCTACAGAAAGGAGAGTCACTGGCCGAGCAGTTACAATGTGTCTGCAGTTATTACTATATCTTTTTCTTCAGCAATGGCCCTTACCTTACACTACTCACTATGGTTCTGGTAATGAATGCCAAAAGTCTAACCTGATAGGTTGTTTTCCCCTCTGCAACTATAAAATGATGATAATTACACTCATACTAATGTTTTCAAGCTTCACATAGTTTTTTTTATGGACAGGGTAAAAAAGTTGTTCAGAAAATTTTACACGTTTGCAACATTGGAACTATTTTTTTCAAATTCACACCACTGAGGATCTTATGGTTTTACTTAATTTTTTATATCTATTGAACTTGGTGTACAGCTTAATGAATGTATCGTCAGGAGGACTCTTAAGCCTGCTTTACACGCAACAATATCGTTAACGAGATATCATTGGGGTCACTTGTTAGTGACGCACATCCGGTGTCGTTAGCTATATCGTTGCGCGTGACACCTAGGAGCGACGATCACCGATCGCAAAAGTGTCAAAAATCGTTGATCGTTGTCACGTCGTCCATTTTCATAATATCGTTGGTGGCTCATGCCGCAGGTTGTTCGTCGTTCCTGCGGCAGCACACATCGCTACGTGTGACACCGCAGGAACGAGGAACAACCTCGTACCTGCGGCCACCAGCAATGAGGAAGGAAGGATGTTCGTCCCGCTCATCTCCGCCCCTCCACTTCTATTGGGCGGCCGCTTAGTGACGTCGCTGTGACGCCGAACGAACCGCCTCCTTAGAAAGGAGGTGGTTTGCCGGCAACAGCAACGTCGCTAGGCAGGTAAGTATGTGTGACGGGTGTTAGCGATGTTGTGTGCCACGGGCAGCGATTGACGCACAACCGACGGGGGGAGGGTACGCTCGCTAGCGATATCGATAGCGATATCGCAGCATGTAAAGTGCCCTTTAGAACAGACCTGGGAAAAGTGCAGACTGCAAACCTCATCCGAGCACTTGGCTGTTTCTATCCGGCCTACGGACCATGACAGCCAAAGGACTGGAAACAGTGGGCTGTGGGCTGCAGCATGAGGCCACCTTCTTTCCTCCCTAGCCCAGTGTCTCAATTTCACCAGAAATCCTCAGGATACAGATACCAGTGAATATGAGGATGTAGGAGGGAGCTGTGTGGGAAACTGTAGGGCCATCATACTATGTTGGGGGCTAAGGGGGCCATCTTGCTGTATGTGGAATGTTGTTAGGTCCATCATACTACATATGAGACTGTGAGGGCCATCATACTTTGTGTGGAAAATTTTTGGATCCATCATACTACTTGGGAGGAAGTGAGGGACATCATACTGTATGTGGAAGGTTGTTGGGTCCATCATACTACTTGGGAGGCTGTGAGGGCCATCATACTGTATGTGGAAGGTTGTTGGGTCCATCATACTGCATGGGAGGTTGTGAGGGCCATCATACTGTGTGTGTGGAAGGTTGTTGGGTCCATCATACTACATGGGTGGTTGTGGGGGTCATCATGATGTGTGTGGGGAAGGTTCTTGGGTCCATCATACTACATGGGAGGTTGTGGGGGCCATTATACTGTGTGTGGAAGGTTGTTGGGTCTATCATACTCTGTTGGAGCTGTGGGGTCCATAATACTGTGTGTGGAAGGTTGTGAGGTCCATTATACTACATGGGAGGTTGTGGGGGAACATTAAACTGTTTGGGGTGTTGTGGTGGCAATCATATTGGGTGGGAAAACAGTGGAAGCCATTATGGTGTATGTGGAATGTTGTGATGGCCATACAACTGTATACGTGATTTGGAGGAAATCATACCATGTGTAGTGGGCTCATATTTTTTGAGGATTGTGGAGGCAATCATAGTGTGTGTGGAGGACTGTGAAGGCCATCATACTGTGTGTGTGTGTGTGGGGGGGGACATTGTACTGTATGTAGGAGGCCATGGAAACATCCTACTTTGTTGGGGAGCTGTAGGGACACCATATTGTGTTGGAGGGTTGTGGAGACATCATACTATGTCTATGGAGCTCAAGGGACCATTATACTGTGTGTGTGTGGTGGGGGGGCTTGGGACATTGCACTGTGGGAACATCCAACTATGTTGGGGGGCTGTAGGAACACCATATTGTGTTGCTGGGCTGTAGGAACACCATATTGTGTAGAGACACCATATCGTGTTGGGGGTTTATGGAGACATGATACTATTTGTGTAGGTGGCTGTGGGGACCATCACACTGTGTGTGAAGGGCAGCAGTGGGGGAGCACTGCAGGAACAGCCTACTGTAAGTTTGGGAGGGTTATTGTGACATCATACTCTATGTGTCTGGATCATACTGTGTGTGGGGAGTGGTGAGACCATTATACTGTGCTTAGGACTATGGGTGATCAGTTAATTTTGAGCAGAATTAATTTTAGCTTATCAGTTCGGCCCTTCACAGCAGTCATAGTCTCTCATGTTAACACCTGACGAAAATTAATTGCCATCCCTGTCTTCGAAACATCAACAATCTATAAAGGTGCAAAATACCCTATAGGGCTTAAAAAAAGGATATACCAGTAAGTTTGTTGAGTTAAATTAGAGAGGGCATTATATTAAAGTTCCAGATTTTACTATCCAGAATACCAGACCCTAACATTTGTCCTCCATACTTATCCATGACCACCTAAGAGGATCCTCTTCTCTTGGCCAAAATGGAGCACATAGCAACTCTGATCCAGATGTATCTGACTCGTGACAATAATTGGCTGCATCAGCAATGTAATGTACTACTGACATTCCCGCTCAGTGATAAGAGACATAATGCCAGTAGTATGGCACGTGACGTCTGCACCCAATGATTGGCTGCAGTGGTCACATGCAATTGACATATAAAAAAAGACTGGAAATATTACAGGAGAATCCAGCGCTGGATAAATGAGAAGTGTTACCTTAATTATTTTACAACAGATGTTTAGTCATCATCATTGACCCTCATATTGGTGTAGCACCCAGGGATATGGGGTACTCGATTCCGGGCAGGGTACGTGTCGCGGGCGGAGGAGGTGACGCCGCGCTCTCCCACTGCTCGGGTCCGGCTGCTGCTGCTGCTGCGGCCTCTGCTGCTCAGTGGCTCGAGCGATGGGCCGGATCCCGTGGACTCGAGCGGCGCTCCTCGCCTGTGAGTGAAAAGGGGGTTGGTTTTGGGGATTTATTGTTGTCCGTGACGCCACCCACGGTTGTGGTGATTGTGTGGACACCACCGCTGCTCTGTATAGGGATCCCGGGAGCGGTGATAGGGAGCAGCTTTGTTGTTATTCCTCCCCTCCGTGGGTAGGGGGTTGGTTGTCCCGGGGCCCGGTGATGGGGTAGGGATGGATGGCAGGCCAGGTGTGGGGCCTGGTAAGATGCAGGGTCGCGGGGGCAGCGCTGTGCCGCACGGCACGGTGGTACTCACTCAGCCTGAGACGTTGACACAGTTCTCGGTAAAACATACGGCTGGAAAGACTATCCCCTACCCTTGCAAACTTCAAACGGAACCTGAAAACGCACCTGTTCAGAAATGCCTACAATCTACAATGAACTCGCTGCCGCCCGACCACCGTGCGGAGCTGCCGCCCG
Source organism: Anomaloglossus baeobatrachus (assembly GCF_048569485.1). Lineage (NCBI taxonomy): Eukaryota > Metazoa > Chordata > Amphibia > Anura > Aromobatidae > Anomaloglossus > Anomaloglossus baeobatrachus. Next base: position 133,274,554 of record NC_134363.1, on the reverse strand, counting down.
ACCACCGTGCGGAGCCGCCGCCTGACCTACACCCCACCTATTGTCTCCTCCCCATAATCCTATAGAATGTAAGCCCGCAAGGGTAGGGCCCTCTTCCCTCTGTACTAGTCTGTCTACTGTAACTTGTATACGTATTTTGTATGTAACCCCCTTCTCATGTACAGCACCATGGAATTAATGGTGCTCTATAAATAAATAATAATAATAATAATAATAATAAAAAGACGGTTCCCACGGACGGCTGCTGTTGCTTTTCCCCGGTAGTTGACGGTGACGGTCTCTGTCCCTGCACCTAGTGTAATGTTGGTAGCGATGGGTTCCCACCGGTAACCCGCTCCCCGACTTGGATATGGGCCGGAGGAGCCCCTCTGTGCCCGCAGGCGCTGGCCCTGAGAAACTGGTGCTTAGGCGGTGGCGGTGTCTCTCTCCTACGGTTGGACTGTTGCCTTCAATCTGGACTTAGTTGTTGGGAGACCCGGAGGTCCCCTTCACTGACGGATTTGGCAAATTCACGGCGACTCCTAGCCTTGCCGGGATCCGAAAGGCCCCTGCCAATGGTGCTGGCTTCTCCTTGTATACCGGTCCGGTACTGCCGGGTCACCACCCGTCCACGGTCCTTTCGGCAACCTCCGATCAGCCTCTCCTGCAGACGGTCACCGCCATCTGCTAACCTTGCTGTCTCAGTCCGGGGCACACACCCGGACCAACTTCAGGCTTTCCAAACTGTCACTTTCTCCTTCACTTCAACTCCTCTCACTTGCTCCTCTACCACTTCACTCTCCTCAACTCTATTCTGCCTTCAACTAACTGCCTGGTTTTCCCGCCTCCAGGACTGTGAACTCCTCGGTGGGTGGAGCCAACCGCCTGGCCCACCCCCTGGTGTGGACATCAGCCCCTGGAGGAAGGCAACAAGGATTTCAGGTCTAGCTTTGGTGTTCCTATCCGGGGTGTAGGGTGTGGTGGTGTCATTACCTGTGACCCCTGGCTTGCCCAGGGCGTCACATACGTCTTGAGAATGTCACGGTGGTGGCTGTTACCCGGTTCCGTGCCCTGGGCCCTTTTTGTAATGGGGATATCTACAGGGGATTAGTGAATAAAGTTTATACATGACGCCACTTGCGGTGTCGCGGCTAAGTGTAGGGAGCCGCCGCTGCAGAATATTCTCTACTGGGGCTGATGGTATTAGCAGCTAGTATGGTAATCCCTCCGCAAGTAGGGTATTGCCCCAGCGGGTGTATGATGTGGTGGGCGTCAGAAGAAGGAGTCCACGCAGGTATTCAGTGCAACTGGTTTACTCACTGCGGAGATGTTAACTGGTTGCCCGAGGCCGGCTGGTGTCGTCTCCAGGTCCCCGTCGTCCCAGTGCCAGGCTGGTTCTCTGGTACCTTCTGCCCCTGCACCTGTCTCTGGTAAGTGGGTCCCCGTGGTATGGAACACTGGGGGTCCCCGGTTTGTGGTTTGTTCACTTCTGTCCGCCTGACGGTAGCGTGAACCCTGTGGGGTTGGAGTCTCTGGTCCTGTCCCCGGTTCTCCCTTTGCTACTGAGTCTTCTTATTCTTTAGGGTTAGTAAGGTCCTTGATGGTCCCCTTGCTGTGCAGGTGTTAAGAGGTCGGCTTGAAGCTCTTTCCTGTTCTAGGGTCCTGTACCCCATCGGTGCATAGCTCTGGGAGTACGCCACTGTACTCCACCAGCAACTACTTCTCCTGGGTACCAGGTCACCGTTAACCCGAGTCAGGGAGTCACTTCACTTCCACCTTCACCTCTACAGTCACTACAGTTCTCATTTAGACTTAGGGGCACTTTGCACACTATGACATCGCAAGCCGATGCTGCTATGCCGAGCGCGATAGTCCCCGCCCTCGTCGCAGCTGCAATATCATGGTGATAGCTGGCATAGCGAACATTATCGCTACGCCAGCTTCACATGCACTCACCTGCCCTGCGACGTCACTCTGGCCGGCGACCCGCCTCCTTATTAAGGGGGCGGGTCGTGCGGCGTCATAGCGACGTCACACGGCAGGCGGCCAATAGAACCGGAAGGGCGGAGATCAGCGGGACGTAAACATCCCACCCACCTCCTTCCTTCCGCATAGCTGGCGTGAGCCGCAGGACGCAGGTAGGAGATGTTCCTCGCTCCTGCGGCTTCACACACAGCGATGTGTGCTGCCGCAGGAGCGAGGAACAACATCGTAACATCGGTCATTTCCAAATCATGGAAATGACCAACGCTACACCAATGATACGATTACGACGATTTTGTGCTCGTTAATTGTATCAAAAAGGCTTTACATACTACGATATCGCCTGCGACGCCGGATGTGCGTCACTTTCAATTTGACCCCACCGACATCGCACCTGCGATGTCGTAGTGTGCAAAGTACCCCTTAGACTGACTACTGACTTCCTGTGTTCCCGACAACTCTCCACAGTCCGCCCCTCCCACCTGGTCAACTAGTGGACTGGAGTGGCTCCACCTCTAGGCGGTCATCCATGGTCCAACCCTACCCCGTACCATTGTATGGGGGATTTGTTGGGGAAAACTGGGATTACCTGGGTTTTTGGGGTTACCGGCACTGGGGTTCTGGGTCTCTAAGGGGGTAGGCCCTGCATCCTGATGAGGATGCAGAACCTTGTAGCACCCTGATGGGTTCAGGGGCGCTATTTTGGCGTTTACCTTTAGCAGCAACTTACAGATTGGATGCAGAAAAGGTAATAAAAATAACTGAAAACGGAATGTAGAAAAAAATAGACATTTCCTTTAAGGCAGAATAAGTTGTAAGCTTTGTGATGGCATTTTCAGTTGAAGCCTATGCGTGCCGTGCTCAGATAATGCTGTAGAGGAGCTTTTTTCCCAGACTTCTGCTTTTATGAGCGTCTCGACGTCAAGGTGAATGCTCTCTTTGTTTTCTTCAGAACTGGGTCAGGTTCCGCGTCTCTTTTATTAATCCAGTTATTGGTAGAAATCTTTATATTATAAGTTTGAAAAATCCTGACAGTAAAGTTTTGAGTGAACTTTTCACCTTGACATTTTCATCTCGGCAGCGGCATTAAATCTATGTATAGGTTTCTAGATCTGACAGAAGAGGGGGAGACTTTTCTAGAACATTACAGGGCGAGAGCTGAACCTTTGTAGAAAGGTGAAAGTGAATTGTAAGAAATAGAAGAATTGCCATAATATTCAGATCTGTTCCAATTACGTAGAATCTAATGAGAAACGTGTCGCTGACGATCTTTGCTTTTTTTTTTAGGAGAATGTGACAAATGATCTTTCTATGCTCCTGATATTCTTATCTTTAAGAAAATATGAGTTTTGAAGTTTTGGCTATAACAATAAGGGTTCGCTCACATCTCTGTTTAATAAATCGGTTCAATTTTAACCCCTTTACCAATCAACGATTTTCCGTTTTTTCTTTCGTTTTTTCCTTCCCTTTTTCCAAGGGCCATAACCTTTTTTATTTTACCATCAATATTGCCGTATGAGGGCTTGTTTTTTGCAGGACGAATTGTTCTTTTGAATGACACCACTCATTCTATCCTATTTTGTACTGGAAAACAGGAAAAAAAATTACAAGTGCGGTGAAATTGCAAAAAAGTGCAATTACAAAATTATTTTTTGGGGTTTTTTATTCACATTGTTCACTATATGGTAAAACTGACCTGGCAGTATGATTTCCCAGGTCGGTACAAGTTTGTAGATACCAAACATGTATAGTTTTTACTTTTATTTAGGGGGTGAAAAAAAGTGTAGACGTTTGTAAAAAAAAAAAAAAAAAAAGAAGAATTGCGCTTTTGTTGATGTGAAGCCCCTCAGGTGTTGTATCGGTGCATACCTTCAGGGACTCCACGTAGCTGGTGCTGGTCACAGGTAGGGAATCTTCGGTTTTGATCGTGACGCCACTCTCAGTATTGCAGTCAGTGGGGACCGCCACTGCAGGTTAGGGGACGCCTGGGGCTGATGGTGGGTGCAGTCGGATATAGTAGCCTCCTGAGAGTGAGGCAAGCCCCAGGGCCCGGTGTGGGTTTGTAGTACCACAAGTCGCAGAATGACCACACAGGCAGGATGTCTTTTAGGGTTTTTACTCACATTTGATGGCAGGGTGAGTAACCCGGGCGTAGCTGGGATGAACCAGATGGGAACCAGGTATCCTTCAGGCTGACTTTATGAGGGTGACTACTGACTCGCCTTCCTTAGCCCTTGGTGGTTTGGGGTAACCCCGACTTTGAGTCCCTATGGGGGTCACCCAGGGAAGATGCTGCAGCCTCTCTCCCCCTTTTGTTTGCCGTTTGCTTGTTCCCCGGACCAGGCCACTCCAGCTGCTTGCCTCCTGTGACCTATGGGCCCTAACTGTGGTTACGTGGCTGCGGCTTTTGTGGTGTTGTGGTGTGGGCTTTGAGAGCCCCACACCGGCAGGTTTAGCAGAAGAAAGCTGGATCTATCTTCGCTTCGGGATCTGCCGCCCGGTTGGGCCTGGTGCTCTCTAGCAGTCTCCTTACTTCCCACTCCGTGCTCTCTCTCTAGCTGAAGCTGGCTTTCAGGTAGCACTCCTAGTTGACCGTTCTCCCCCGTCGGTAGCCACTGCGCGGGCGCTGTTAGACAGCATCAACCCCACAGGTCTGCTCCTCACTGAGCCCTCTGGAGTTCTCCTCTAACTGACTCACTGCTCCTCCTCCCCTGTTCTTGCCTACGCCACCTAGCAACCAGACTCTCCACCACACCCCTTGAGAGGAGATGGAGGCTTTTGACCCCCTGCCACTATTCCAGTGGAGGTATAGGCTTTGCCCCCTCCTGGGATCCCCAGGGGTCCTCTCAAAGGTACATGTGTGAGACCTGATCACTATGCGCCTGTGTTCCACACCCCTGTCAGCCTTCTGGATTACCTGTATTGTACTGTCCCCAGCATGGGTGCAGTACTCAGTGGTGCCTGACCAGGTCAGGGGCGCCACATTCCCCCTTAGTTATCACCAGCACGTCCTCGGGCTGCAAGACAACATTTTAAAATGCATAAAACATTAAAACATGTTAAAACATTTAAAAGCACCAGGTACCATACATCACCACCCTCCACCCACAAGTCCGTTAACCCACCCAAAACCCTTTCACGTTGGCCGCGCCTTCAGCCACTTCTGGCAGGATGTAGAGGCGGCTTTCATGGGCTGGTGGTTCTTCAGGGTATACCTGGCCTGGTGGATCCGCGCCTTCAGCCTCTTCTGGCAGGATGCAGAGGCGGCCTCCACAGTTGGTGCTGACCAGGTACCCTCTTTGTGGTGGAGAGCCAGGCCCCATAAACAGGCATGCTCTCTGGTTGCAGGTGAGCCAAGGCCCTATATACGGACGGGCTCCTCCTGGTTGCAGACGAGCCAAGCCCCTAAACAGGCTGACTCTGGTGGTGGTGGTGCCCTCTGGTGTAACTATTTACACTGCGAGAGTTTGTGGCTATCGCCAGTTCATAGCCTTAAGGTTTATGGTTTTCTCACACAAGTTTATGTGGGCACATGCTTAAACTTGGGAACGTTGCAAAACAAACTTTTCAAAACTTCAACTGGTAACTTCTTTCTTTACTTTACTTTACTCCTCTTTACCAGGGCTTGAGCCTGTATGGCTGCGGCACCTGCTGCTTTCCTGCTCTCTGTCGTCGTCGGTGGTCGTCTCATCCGTAGGTTCTTTTTCTCTGCTTTCTCTATCTCTGTCTTTTCTTCCTTCTCTTTCTTTAGGACTTTGTGTTACGTCCAGGGCATACAATCCTCTTTCGCCTTGATGCATAGTAAACTGGACTGAATCTCCCATCTTTAGATTTCTGCCAGGGTGTCCTCTAGGCAGATGAGCTCTCACATCTCTTCTGTTGACAAATATCCCTTCTTTGATACCAGGTGCTACGATGAATCCATATCCACTTCTCAAATTAAAATCCTCCACTACTCCTCTGAAAAGGGGTCCTCTGACCTGGGCTTTGGACCTTCTCAGGGCTCGTTTTTCTTGCAGGTCTCTGGCTGTGACTTCTCTCTGCTCTGGAGATGACGGTGCAGGGGATAGTTGCGTTCTGTTGCGGTGTGTCTTACGGGCTGGATTCTGTAGGGTGCAGCTCACAAACTCCCAGGTAAGGCTTTTGGGCAGTTCTTCTTCTGCAGATGGTGTCAGGTCTTCCTCATCCCAGCGAGAATAAGGCAGCATCTCTGGCTCTGGGTATGGCTCTGGAGTCAGCCCCTCAACCTCCTGGCCTCCTCCCCCCCTTAGTTCTTCCTGGCACTCCTTGGGTAGCAGTGCTGGGGATGGACTTCTTTCTGCCGGCCCAGGTGGGGAACTCTTTGCCGTGGTTGCTGCAGGAGCTGTCGGGATACTCTTTGGGGTGTGCGGAGGGAGCATGTACCGCTCCACCATCTCCCGTGGGAACTTAGCTTCCAGGTCGGCTTTTAGCTGCCAGTATGCGGAGTCCTCACCTACCAGGGATTGCCTAGCAGGGACTTCCTGAGCCTGGGGAGCCTTGTCTGCTCTGGCCTTGCAGGCCGGGGTAAATGGTACGTCAGCCTTGTCTTGGCGGGCCGCGCCCGATATGGCGGCGGCCTGGTCTTGGCGGGCCGCGCCCGGCATGGCGGCGGCCTGGTCTTGGCGGGCCGCGCCCTGTATGGCGGCGGCCTGGTCTTGGCGGGCCGCGCCCTGTATGGCGGCGGCCTGGATCGGCGTCGCAGCTGCGATGGGGTCTGTGCAGGCTGGGCTGGGCATCGCTGCAGGGACCGGGTCTTGGTGGGCCGAGCAGGGCATCGCTGCGGCGGCCGGGGCTTGGCGGGCCGAGCAGGGCATCGCTGCGGCGGCCTGGGCTTGGCGGGCCGCACCTGGCGTGGCTGCGGCCTGGTCCAGCGTCGCCGCGCCGGGCGCCTCTTCAGGGACCGCGGGCGTGGCAGTAGGGGTCGGGGCACTTGCGCTAGCCGGGGCATCACTCGACTCACCCATCGTTGGCAGCATCGGGGTCTGAGTTGTCACCGCCCGATCTGGCACTCGGTGCGCGGCTCTCTCCTCGTAGGCCCGAACCGCCGCGGTCATCCAGAGGAACTCCTCGCGTCCCTCTCTGATCAGCCTTCCGACCCTGGCTTCTAGTTGATCGCAGAACTCGGCAAGCTCCCGACACCACCAGGCAGCGGAGCCTGGCTCTGGATCTCTGCTCTCAGACGCCATCTTCATTAGCAAGCTGCTGGCTTCTCTTCTGCTCCGCCGTCTCCGGACGCTTCCGCTCTCTTCACAAGCGAGGTCAGAACTCTGCAGGGGATCTCTGGGTAGCCACACCTCTTCGTGGGCGGTAACTTCTTCCAGCGCGGGCTGCTGTTGTTTTTCAGCGCGCTTTTCATGGTGGCAATATGGCGGCGCTTCCAATTTTTCAAGCGGACCGCCCAGGCACATGGTCACCTGTCTGAACAGGTCTAGTCCTTATCCTGTTCGTGACGCCAGATGTGAAGCCCCTCAGGTGTTGTATCGGTGCATACCTTCAGGGACTCCACGTAGCTGGTGCTGGTCACAGGTAGGGAATCTTCGGTTTTGATCGTGACGCCACTCTCAGTATTGCGGTCAGTGGGGACCGCCACTGCAGGTTAGGGGACGCCTGGGGCTGATGGTGGGTGCAGTCGGATATAGTAGCCTCCTGAGAGTGAGGCAAGCCCCAGGGCCCGGTGTGGGTTTGTAGTACCACAAGTCGCAGAATGACCACACAGGCAGGATGTCTTTTAGGGTTTTTACTCACATTTGATGGCAGGGTGAGTAACCCGGGCGTAGCTGGGATGAACCAGATGGGAACCAGGTATCCTTCAGGCTGACTTTATGAGGGTGACTACTGACTCGCCTTCCTTAGCCCTTGGTGGTTTGGGGTAACCCCGACTTTGAGTCCCTATGGGGGTCACCCAGGGAAGATGCTGCAGCCTCTCTCCCCCTTTTGTTTGCCGTTTGCTTGTTCCCCGGACCAGGCCACTCCAGCTGCTTGCCTCCTGTGACCTATGGGCCCTAACTGTGGTTACGTAGCTGCGGCTTTTGTGGTGTTGTGGTGTGGGCTTTGAGAGCCCCACACCGGCAGGTTTAGCAGAAGAAAGCTGGATCTATCTTCGCTTCGGGATCTGCCGCCCGGTTGGGCCTGGTGCTCTCTAGCAGTCTCCTTACTTCCCACTCCGTGCTCTCTCTCTAGCTGAAGCTGGCTTTCAGGTAGCACTCCTAGTTGACCGTTCTCCCCCGTCGGTAGCCACTGCGCGGGCGCTGTTAGACAGCATCAACCCCACAGGTCTGCTCCTCACTGAGCCCTCTGGAGTTCTCCTCTAACTGACTCACTGCTCCTCCTCCCCTGTTCTTGCCTACGCCACCTAGCAACCAGACTCTCCACCACACCCCTTGAGAGGAGATGGAGGCTTTTGACCCCCTGCCACTATTCCAGTGGAGGTATAGGCTTTGCCCCCTCCTGGGATCCCCAGGGGTCCTCTCAAAGGTACATGTGTGAGACCTGATCACTATGCGCCTGTGTTCCACACCCCTGTCAGCCTTCTGGATTACCTGTATTGTACTGTCCCCAGCATGGGTGCAGTACTCAGTGGTGCCTGACCAGGTCAGGGGCGCCACATTGACATTTTCCGAGACCTGTAGTGTTCTCATTTTTCAGGATCTGGGGCTCAGTGATGCCTTATTTTTTTACTTCTTGAGCTCATGTTTTTAACCGTACCATTTTTGGGTAGATGCTATATTTATATCGCCTGTTATTACATTTTAATGCAATGCTGCGGCGACCAAAAAACGTAATTCTGGAGTTTTGATTTTTTCTTGTTACGCCCTTTACAACCAGATTAATTTATTTTATAGTTTAATAGATTGAGCATTTCTCAATGCGACAATACCAAATACAGTATGTGTATTTTTTGGGTATTTTTTTTTTCAATGGGGCAAAACAGGGGTGATTTGAACTTTTAGGTTTTTTATTTTTCAAAACTTTTTTCTTTTACATTTTTTATTTATTTATTTTACTAGTCCCCGTAAAAATGGGAAGGCAAATGGATGCTCCTTGTAATGTTCAATTTTTTCTCTGACCCATAGACTTGCATTGAGAAGTCTCAGCCGTTTTACATGACCATACACTGCATGGCGCAATTGTTGCCTCAGGCTGAAAACATCTGAGGAAAAACTTGCAGATCAGCACTGACTGATTGAATAACATTGGTGTGAGTGTGGTGTAATTTTTTTTATCATATTGCACTCAGTATTACACACAGATGTGAGCGAGCCATTATGACTACCATTTTTAGAGATGTTGACAAATATAGACCCAATGACAGTGAAAACCACGCAGGTTTCAACAGACAAGAACAGTGACCTGATAACTGCGAGAGCCGCATGACCACTATACAGTGATGGACACAGACCTCCATAACATTGACAGGCACATACCTCCATAACACTGACAGTAGTAGACCTCCATATGAGTAGCAGCCATAGACCCCCATATACAGTTAGGTCCAGAAATATTTGGACAGTGACACAATTTTCGCGAGCTGGGCTCTGCATGCCACCACATTGGATTTGAAATGAAATCTCTACAACAGAATTCAAGTGCAGATTGTAACGTTTAATTTGAAGGTTTGAACAAAAATATCTGATAGAAATTGTAGGAATTGTACACATTTCTTTACAAACACTCCACATTTTAGGAGGTCAAAAGTAATTGGACAAATAAACCAAACCCAAACAAAATATTTTTATTTTCAATATTTTGTTGCGAATCCTTTAGAGGCAATCACTGCCTTAAGTCTGGAACCCATGGACATCACCAAACGCTGGGTTTCCTCCTTCTTAATGCTTTGCCAGGCCTTTACAGCCGCAGCTTGTTTGTGGGTCTTTCCGTCTTAAGTCTGGATTTGAGCAAGTGAAATGCATGCTCAATTGGGTTAAGATCTGGTGATTGACTTGGCCATTGCAGAATGTTCCACTTTTTTGCACTCATGAACTCCTGGGTAGCTTTGGCTGTATGCTTGGGGTCATTGTCCATCTGTACTATGAAGCGCCGTCCGATCAACTTTGCGGCATTTGCCTGAATCTGGGCTGAAAGTATATCCCGGTACACTTCAGAATTCATCCGGCTACTCTTGTCTGCTGTTATGTCATCAATAAACACAAGTGACCCAGTGCCATTGAAAGCCATGCATGCCCATGCCATCACGTTGCCTCCACCATGTTTTACAGAGGATGTGGTGTGCCTTGGATCATGTGCAATTCCCTTTCTTCTCCAAACTTTTTTCTTCCCATCATTCTGGTACAGGTTGATCTTGGTCTCATCTGTCCATAGAATACTTTTCCAGAACTGAGCTGGCTTCATGAGGTGTTTTTCAGCAAATTTAACTCTCTATTTTTGGAATTGATGAATGGTTTGCATCTAGATGTGAACCCTTTGTATTTACTTTCATGGAGTCTTCTCTTTACTGTTGACTTAGAGACAGATACACCTACTTCACTGAGAGTGTTCTGGACTTCAGTTGATGTTGTGAACGGGTTCTTCTTCACCAAAGTAAGTATGCGGCGATCATCCACCACTGTTGTCATCCGTAGACGCCCAGGCCTTTTTGAGTTCCCAAGCTCACCAGTCAATTCCTTTTTTCTCAGAATGTACCCGACTGTTGATTTTGCTACTCCAAGCATGTCTGCTATCTCTCTGATGGATTTTTTCTTTTTTTTCAGCCTCAGGATGTTCTGCTTCACCTCAATTGAGAGTTCCTTAGACCGCATGTTGTCTGGTCACAGCAACAGCTTCCAAATGCAAAACCACACACCTGTAATCAACCCCAGACCTTTTAACTACTTCATTGATTACAGGTTAACGAGGGAGACGCCTTCAGAGTTAATTGCAGCCCTTAGAGTCCCTTGTCCAATTACTTTTGGTCCCTTTAAAAAGAGGAGGCTATGCATTACAGAGCTATGATTCCTAAACCCTTTCTCCGATTTGGATGTGAAAACTCTCATATTGCAGCTGGGAGTGTGCACTTTCAGCCCATATTATATATATAATTGTATTTCTGAACATGTTTTTGTAAACAGCTAAAATAACAAAACTTGTGTCTCTGTCCAAATATTTCTGGACCTAACTGTAAGTGACAGCCATAGACCCCCATATCAGAGACAGCCATAGACCAGCATATCAGTGACAGCCATAGACCCCCATATGAGTGATAGCCATAGACTCCCATATCAGTGACAGCCATAGACCCCCATATGAGTGACAGCCATAGACCCCCATATGAGTGACAGCCATAGACCCCCATATTCAGTGATGGACACAGAACTCCAATAGTGACAAATAGTGAAAATGTTTGAGTGCTTCCATTGATCAAATAAGGGTCAGTGTTATGGCTCCCTACCAGTTGCAATATCCAATGAGGTGATTATAACAAGTTCACTAATAATTTAGGTTTTCTGCTTGGTTGATGCTAATGAGTCCAGTGGGCGGTCCTTCTCAGTGACTCTCAGACCGACCTATGTGAGTAGAGCTTTCCACTGGATTCATAAATCCAAAGTGACTAATGACCTACATCAATAAATTACAGAGTATCCTGAATTCGTCCCATAATACTACTCCTGCTGCCCTATAACATTATACCGGCAGGGAAGTGCAGCTATATCACTGGGACAGGTTACCTTTAAAGAGAATCTGTCATCAGGTTTTTGCTGTGTAATCTGAAGACAGTATGATGTAGGGGTTAACACAGATTTCAGCAATGTCTTTCTTTTCACACTGTGTGCAGTTGTTTACCTGCAATGTTTGTTTTAGCTCCAGAAGATTATCATTGCTGGACTAGGTCAGCTAGTCTGGCACACCACTTGCTGTGATTAGCATCTCACTGTCTATACAAAAGTGTAAACAGAGAGTGTGGGCGGGGGCAGATTTCTTAGCGCTGCTGACTTGCTAAATCTAAAACCGCTGATTGTGTCAGAATCACTGCACCTAGAAAACTAAGTGATACATCATTGGATTCAGGGTCTCTACCCCTACATCATGCTGCTCTTAGATGAGGTAGCAAAAACCTGTTGACAGATTCCCTTTAAATGCAGTGAATCAAAGTGAAACGTCAATGAATTGCACTGTCATTTCAATCACACGTGTCCATTATTTCCCTGAAGGTGACACATGACACAAAATAATTCTGGTAAATGTTATCACCATTATCAAATCTGCGAGACACCGATGACTGACGGGGGATCTGATTGAGTCATTATTTAAATATAGCATCTGGCAGACTAGAGCTGTGCTTTAGTTTTTTCACCCCGCTAATCTGTGACATGGACCTCTTCTTCTTCTCCTTTCCTTTCCGGGCCGGTGTTGGCATCTCCACTTCATGTTGTTTATCTAAAAAGGTGTGAAATATATTTTGAAACCTGGTTGCCCGACGGGCTCATCTCTGATGGATGGGTGAGCTTTCGATTGGACATTCTCTTTAACTTGTTTGAGGCCATCTCACTGGCAGACTGCCTGGTTTGTAAGATTTCCAGCTGGTCCAAGTGTAGTGGGTGGGCCTACCCCCTACTAGTTTAACATAGTTACCCGGCATTGTGATTATTAAAAGTGTTGAATTATATGTTTTTATGTGATGTGTTAGGGCACCCCTAGTGGCCGGGTGGGACGGCTGTTGCCACCGGGGAGGAGGAGTCGGCCGGATATCTAGGCTAGGTCTGAATGTGTGTGGGGTAGAGAGATCCGGGTCAGCGGAGTGCGAGCATCTGCAGCGGCAAGTGCGATAGTGTGAGCGAACCATCAAGGGACACCGGAGAGGAGGAGGTGGACGTAACCTCAGAGCCTATTCTGCCGGTGTGGGTCCGGTGTATGCTTGGCTGAATAGTGGGTGCCCGAAGGAAGTAGAGTACGGAGGGCATATCCCCACCCGAGGTGACGTCTGGTCAGAGTGTCCCCAGCTCCACTAATATTGCCGTGATCCGCTGACCGGAGTGGCTTTTACCGGAGTGTCTGTCAAGCTGTGAGATCCGGGACAGCAGTGTGTGCACTTGGGCAGAGTGTGAGCGAAACAGCACGGGACACCGGAGATAAGGAGGTGGACGCAACCTCAGAGCCTATTCTGCCGGTGTGGGTCCGGTGTATGCTTGGCTGAATCGTGGGTGCCCGAAGGAAGTAGAGTACGGAGGGCATATCCCCACCCGAGGTGGCGTTTGGTCAGGGTGTCCCCAGCTCCACTGAAAGTCTGCAACTGCCTGTTTCTTTACTGTCTGCTGTTCGGATTATTGGACTGTGCTGAATAAATGTTCTCTTTTATTGCATTCAACTCTTGCCTGAAGTCTATTTGTGTAATGGAGAACGAAGACACTAGCACACACTGTTTTAACCCTAAAGAAGTGATGAAGACAGGGATGTGCCTGCACCATAGTGCTGCCACGACTACACAGCCAGAGGCCTCCCTGCCTGGTCACTTCATGTGGCGTAGTCGGCAGGATCCGAGTCCTTTGCCGGAGAACCAGGAGTCTGAAGACCAAGTAGTGCCTGAAGCACGGAATTCGGACGATGAGAGAAGATTTCCAGTCCCATGGTGGGAGGAAGAAGTGCCCAAGGCGTTGGACCGGGTACAAGATGGCGGCAAGGAGGCCGTTATCTGTGAGGAAGAAAGGGCGCGAAAAGTAGGCGCCAAAAGAAGAGCCTGGGGCTGGCCGGCGCCGAAGAAAAAGGACAGAGTACTCCGCCCAAAGAGGGGAGGCGCCAGCTCCAGGGCATTGAAGACTAAGAAAAGGAAAAAGAAGTACCTCGGCGGAGGAGTCGAGATGATGCGTGAGGCTGGGGGTGGAGTTTGTTCAAAAGCGGGAAACGAAGACCCGCCTCCACTTCCTCCAGTCTCAGCGTCGACACCACCGCCATTACCAGTGATTCCGTTGAGAACCGAGATGGAGAACTTTGGGCAACCTGCGGAGTTGGCGACGACTATGGCCCTCATCAGCCTTGGCCGAGGCCGACCCCGGTTCGCCCCTGCTAGCGAGGCCGCGATAGCGGATCTCCCCATTGGGCCGGGAGGCTCTACGAGACCGGACAAGGTCTCTTGGAAGACTTCGTGGGACGCTCAAACCGGGAGCACCATTACGGAAGTGAAGGCGACCTATGCTACCCCGCCCATGCCAAGCCGTCCGGGGGTTGCTGTTTTCCCTTGGGACACCCCGCAGCTTAACGCCGCCGCCACACCATTTGTTCCGGTGCCGGAGTCAGCCGAAGAGTTAGCCGGGCGTCTAGAGGAGGACCACCTGGGCTTCTTCTGGGACCCAGTCATCGCCCCGCCGGAGAGGGCGCGTCCCAGTGTTCCGCCCCCGAAGCCTGATCCCGTCCGGGAACGGCTCCTGGCTGAGACCATAGTCCGGGAAATGCTGTCCGGGCCCGGTGGAGAGGATCTGGCCCAGCAGTTCGTGACCGGGGTGGTTGTTAAATTCAACCAGCAGGAGGGGTATGGATTCATCCGTGAAGTAGAGACCGGGGATGACTACTTTTACAACCGAGTTCACCTGGATGTAGAAGGACTCCCCAAGCGACTCCATACCCTGTGGCCGGGCGAGAAAGTCAGCTTCTTGCCGGACAAAGGCAGCCGCGGTCTGTTTGCGGTGTGTGTTTCCCGCATGCCCACCACCCGGGAAGCGGAGCAGTGGCAGGAGGAGATTGCGTGGGAGGAGCAGCAAGAGCGACGACAGAGCCGTACCAGACCGGCCGCGCCTCCTCAACCCCGGCCCGTACCGACGGCTGCCCCGGAAGCAGAGGCAGAGCCAGCCCTCGATCCGGAGAGGCTCCCAACTGTGGTGGCGGTGACGCAAAATGTCAACAACAGGCCAGTTTTCATGCTGGACGCGTCGCCCGCCGCACCACCACCGTCCCGGGCGGAGACGCCATCACCACCAAGAGGTGCAGCAGCAGCTGTGCCGGAGGAGCCGTGCTACGCTCCGGTGTCTTTCAGGCGGATCCGCCGCCAGCCAGGACAAACTCTGGGGGCCTATATCCAGGCTCAAGCGGAAGAGTGGAAGAGGGCCTGGCCCCCAGAGTAAGCTGTTCGCTCCAGCACCTGTGAAGACCGGGATGGTTGTAAACCGGCAGAAAGTTGCTTTTGTTGAAAAGTTTTACGGGCCTGTTGCCCTTCAGCAAAGACCGGGAGCGCTATTGAAGCCTCCGGGCACCTTCAGCAAAGACCGGGAGCGCTATTGAAGCCTCCGGGCACCTTCAGCAAAGACCGGGAGCGCTATTGAAGCCTCCGGGCACCTTCAGCAAAGACCGGGAGCGCTATTGAAGCCTCCGGGCGCACATCTAAGACCGGGAGCGCTGTTGAGCCTCCGGGCGCTATCCAGAGACCGGGAGCGCTGCTGCGCCATCAAGCGCCCCTTAAGACCGGGAGCGCCGCTGAACTGGTGCCGCTGTTGAGGACTGAACCGAAAGGTTTTTATGTGTTTATGTTTTTATGTGTTTAAGAGCCTTGCCGGGAGGCTCGGATTTTAAGAGGGGAGGCATGTAGTGGGTGGGCCTACCCCCTACTAGTTTAACATAGTTACCCGGCATTGTGATTATTAAAAGTGTTGAATTATATGTTTTTATGTGATGTGTTAGGGCACCCCTAGTGGCCGGGTGGGACGGCTGTTGCCACCGGGGAGGAGGAGTCGGCCGGATATCTAGGCTAGGTCTGAATGTGTGTGGGGTAGAGAGATCCGGGTCAGCGGAGTGCGAGCATCTGCAGCGGCAAGTGCGATAGTGTGAGCGAACCATCAAGGGACACCGGAGAGGAGGAGGTGGACGTAACCTCAGAGCCTATTCTGCCGGTGTGGGTCCGGTGTATGCTTGGCTGAATAGTGGGTGCCCGAAGGAAGTAGAGTACGGAGGGCATATCCCCACCCGAGGTGACGTCTGGTCAGAGTGTCCCCAGCTCCACTAATATTGCCGTGATCCGCTGACCGGAGTGGCTTTTACCGGAGTGTCTGTCAAGCTGTGAGATCCGGGACAGCAGTGTGTGCACTTGGGCAGAGTGTGAGCGAAACAGCACGGGACACCGGAGATAAGGAGGTGGACGCAACCTCAGAGCCTATTCTGCCGGTGTGGGTCCGGTGTATGCTTGGCTGAATCGTGGGTGCCCGAAGGAAGTAGAGTACGGAGGGCATATCCCCACCCGAGGTGGCGTTTGGTCAGGGTGTCCCCAGCTCCACTGAAAGTCTGCAACTGCCTGTTTCTTTACTGTCTGCTGTTCGGATTATTGGACTGTGCTGAATAAATGTTCTCTTTTATTGCATTCAACTCTTGCCTGAAGTCTATTTGTGTAATGGAGAACGAAGACACTAGCACACACTGTTTTAACCCTAAAGAAGTGATGAAGACAGGGATGTGCCTGCACCATAGTGCTGCCACGACTACACAGCCAGAGGCCTCCCTGCCTGGTCACTTCACAAGCACCAGTCCAGCTCCTCCAGGGTGTGTCTGGCCAGTTTTTCATAGGCCTCCTCTGGTATACTTGCTTTGTTGATTGATGGTTGGTTACATATTGCTGATATTTTGCTTGGTGCTCGATCTTGCAGGTTGGCTTGTGCAGCAAAATTATTCCTTACAGTACGGAGACTGGCCAGTACCTGAGCAAATGGTGATACAATCAAGCCATCTCCATCTAGGTCACTCGCGATGGAGGAGTTTCTGGACATAGACTTTGGAGAGAGGTCATAGTTGCTGTCTGACCTCTACAAAAATTATTCTCTTCGTTGGCTCCGGACAAAGTTGTCCTGTAAAATCAGCCCTGATCCTGGGCTAGTCATTGGATCCAGGGGACTCCGTCCTGATGAGGTGCCATTGTCCATATGAAACAGTTGCTGTCTTCTGCCATTTTCAGCTGCGCTCTTGTCCTCTCCGGCCTCATGTAATCTGCCGGATCAGATAGTGTCTTCTGTGTAGAGAGGAGGTTTCTTTCTCAATTGAAGTCTAGGAGACTCAGAATGATTAGTATCAGGGATGATCAAATACTGCAATTATTCGGCTTCGTGAATATTTTCCGAATACCTCGCCACTATTTGACTATTCGCGAATATTTGATGTGCAATGTTAGTCTATGGGAAACTCGAATAACAACTATTCGGAACTATTCGGGCTTCCCATAGACTTACATTGCGCATCGAATAGTTGAATAGCTGCAACGTATTCGGAAAATGTTTGCGAAGCCGAATAATCGAAGTATTTGATCATCCCTCATTAGCAACTCACTGTCTATATAAAATGTACATAGAGAGCTTGGTGTGGGCGGGGTTAGCTCTCTGAGCTCTGCTGAATTGCAAAATCTAAAAACTCTGATTGTGTCAGAACTGCTGCACCTAGAAAACTAAGTGATATATATATATATATATAATATATATATATATATATATATATATATATATATATATATACTTATATATATATGAAAGAGGTAAGAGTCCCGGTGCACCACCTACTCCGCGTGTTACTACACGTTCAGCTGCTTGAGCCCTACTAGCCATGGCGGGGATCATGGTGCAGACTTGCGGTGAAGACCAAGATAAATCCAAAGAAGAAAGAAAGTCGCAGTGCACTGGACCCGTGGAAGCTAAGTTCTAGCGAAACGGCACGCCGTCATCCGGTGTTGTATGGCTTGTCTCACCCTCCCCACCGCTTGTACCTTCATGTTTCCCCTGCAATAAAGACGGAGTGATATGGTGATCATCTGGAGTGCGACTTTCTTTCCCCTTTGGATTTATACATATATATATATATTTGGATTCAGGGTCTCTTGCTTATATCATGCTGCTCTCAGATGAGCTAGCAAAAACTTGCTCACAGATTTCCTTTAAATGTAGTGAATCAAAGTGAAACATCAATGAAGTCCGCAGCATTGTCCTTTCAATCACACGTGTCCATTATTTGCCTGAAGGTGACACATGACACATAATAATTCTGGTAAATGTTATCACCAGTATGAAATCTGCGAGACGCCGATGACTGACGGGGGATCTGATTGACTCATTATTTAAATATAGCATCTGGCAGAATTACAGGCTGTAACACAGCTGATTTAATCAGTGAGTTTAGAGGAAGATTAGCGACCCTGATCTTCAGTCACAAACTGTAAGAAACGTGGTATAATATTGACAGGTTAATCTGGACTTTGACTGGGATTCCCCAAAATCCGATAAAACCTATTGTTCTGTAATCCCTTGTTGAGTGATGCTGGAGTCTACAGAGTTTACGTGGAAGAAAAGGATAACTATTGACTAAAGGTGGTGTCACACACAGCGACAACGACAACGACGTCGCTGCTACGTCACCATTTTCTGTGACGTTGCAGCGACGTCCCGTCGCTGTCGCTGTGTGTGACATCCAGCAACGAGCTGGCCCCTGCTGTGAGGTCGCCGTTCGTTGCTGAATGTCCAGCTTCATTTTTTGGTCGTCGCTCTCCCGCTGTGACACACACATCGCTGTGTGTGACAGCGAGAGAGCGACGAAATGAAGCGAGCAGGGAGCAGTGAGCCTGCATCTGGCAGCTGCGGAAAGCTGTAACCACGCTAAACATCGGGTAACCAAGGTGGTTACCCGATATTTACCTTTGTTACCAGCCTCCGCCGCTCTCACGCTGCCTGTGCTGCCGACTCTGGCTCTCTGCACATGTGGCTGCAGTACACATCGTGTAATTAACCCGATGTGTACTGTAGCGCACATGTGCAGCACAGCGACGTGTGTCGTTATGATCGCTGCTGCGTCACTGTGTTTGACAGCTAAGCAGCGATCATAACAGCGACTTACAAGGTCGCTGCTACGTCACAGAAAATGGTGACGTAACAGCGACGTCGTTGTCGCTGTCGTTTAGTGTGACCCCAGCTTAAGAAGTAGGAACACTCGTTTCATGATAATCTTAACGTCTAGACAGGCTGCCAATCCGCCGACGAACGCTCGTTCATCGGGTGAAATAATCTTTTGTGCTGCATAGAATATCATTGTTCTCGGCAGCGCATCTTTTTGTGTTAACACAGGGCTTGTGCCGCCAAGAACAACGGCAGTATATTACAGATTTATATGGCAGATTTTTTTACGGATCGTTCACTGCTCACCTAGCCGATGGAACGGGCTGTTCTATGTCATCTACACATATATTGTACAACTGCAACATTTTTGCCATGATGGTCAAAAAAGGTGTGGATTGTGGCAAAAAAAGAAAAATCACTGCGGCTGCAACTATTGGTTGCAACCTAAGAGCAATGCAAGGGTAGTCTAGCTCAAACGATGGCGGTGGCCCCCTTAAAGGGAATCTGTCAGCCCCTTTGACCGTTTTAAGCTCTTGGACATACAGGTAATAAGATGTTGAAAGTAGTCTTTCCTGTAGGCCTCATAGCCTGAGTTCATTCACCCCCCCATTCAATCTAAGGGTATGACCGCACTTTGCGTTTCCACCTGCGTTTCAGCTGCTTTTTAGGTTTGTTTTGAACTGCAGCGTTTTCATGCCAAAAGGCATGCGTTTTGCTTTTCCATAATAGTCTATGGAAAATGTAGATTTCTATTCCGCACTTTGCGTTTTTAAACGCTGCGTTTAATTTGCATAATTTGTGGCAAAAACCATGCGTTCAAAGAAGCAGCATGTCAATTGTTTTTGCCGTTTCTGCAGCGTTTTGCTAACATTGAAGTCAATGAGAAGTTGTAAAAAGCAACAAACATCAAAATTCCAGCGTTTTACCTGCTTTTAGGTGCAGAAACAATGCGTTTTGGACTTCAAAAACACATGCTTTTCATACATTAACATAATGGAATCATATGTACCTTTACACACACACATAGTCCGACAATTAAATGATTGAAAATGATGATTTTATTGCTATTTTAGCAATAAATATTATAAAACCGCTATAATTTCATGAAATATAACTATTTTTTTAAATAATTCAAAAATTATATATGTTGTGCTTTTTTTTCTCTTTTTTCAGTCTGTTTGACTATTTAATCTTTATTTAGCCTCTAGAAAAAGCGTCTGCGAAACGGCTGTTGGAGGTCTACCTTTTGCCCCCAGAGCCAGCCCCGCCCACCACCAGGTAATGCAGCAGCTCCTTCTCACTTTAGTTCGGGGTGTTTACCATCTGCATGTACACTGTCTCTGCTTTTTGGCGTAATTATTCTCATTTTTGGCACGGTCCCACAGCCATTAAGCAGATATTGTGCTATTTGTTTCTTGGTTCTCACCTTGACATGTCCTACACGCTTCTTTGAGAGGGCACATGTCTTTTCATCTGCCTGATCACAGGTATACACTCAGTTTTATATATATGATTTTGTACGTGTGCGCCCATAGATTGAGCTGTTTCATTTATTATTCCCTGGTTTTATTCACACCTATTACTGGTACACGTGTGGGTTCACTTTACCCACACGTGTTCATTTCTATACCTCTGGGTCTGGTTCTGTGTGGCAACTACCTTACCCCCCAACCTATCTTATAGGAAAATTTTTCCGTACCCACACCACGGTTACCTTTCCAATTTTTGTATGCCTTTTATCATCTTGTATTGTCCTTTAAATTCTTAATAAAATTGTCAATACTTTTGTATATCATTCATGCCTTATCTCCTTCTTCTCCTCTTTTGATAAAAATTATATATGTTGTGCTTTTTTTTCTCTTTTTTCAGTCTGTTTGACTATTTAATCTTTATTTAGCAGTGTCTTGATGTTCAAAACGCATCTGTCAAAACGCAAGGGAAAAAGCATGTAAAAAGCGCTGAAAACGCATCTAAAACACGGTAAATACGCATGCGTTTTTAGCGCTAAATTTCTGAAAAAGGCAACTTTGGCAAAATCAATTAATTCCAAAACGTGCGTTTAGAAATGCAACTAGGACGACGCAAAGTGCGGTCATGCCCTAATGCACATGCTCCGGTGAATCAGCTCCACGTCCGTTACCGGTGCACTGTTGAAAGTCCTCTCAACTTCCTGCCTGCATGATCGCCCAGGTATGCATTTCCGCCTGCCTGCCCATGCATGTGTGTATCCCCATGCATGTGTATATATGTGTATGCGTCACCCTGCATGTGTGTATACTGTACGTGTGTGTGTATTTTTGTCCATGAATGTGTGAACGCTCGTGTATATATACAGTATATATATCTATATATATATATATATATATATATCTATATATACATATATATATATTAGTGCAGACCAAAAGTTTGGACACACCTTCCCATCTCTAGAACAACTTTGTGCAGCAGGCCATCATGATAAAATAGCTGCTAAGAAACCACTGCTAAGGACAGGCAACAAGCAGAAGAGACTTGTTTGGGCTAAAGAACACAAGGAATGGACATTAGACCAGTGGAAATCTGTGCTTTGGTCTGATGAGTCCAAATTTGAGATCTTTGGATCCAACCACCTTGTCTTTGTAGAAAAGGTGAACGGATGGGCTCTACATGGCTGGTTCCCACTGTGAAGCATGGAAGAGGAGGTGTGATGGTGTGGGGGTGCTATGATGGTGACTCTGTTGGGGATTTATTCAAAATTGAAGGCATACAGAACCAGCATGGCTACCACAGCATCTTGCAGCGGCGTGCAACTCCATCCGGTTTGCATTTAGTTGGACCATAATTTATTTTTCAACAGGACATTGATCCCAAACACATCTCTAGGCTGTGTAAGGGCTATTTGACTAAGAAGGAGAGTGATGGGGTGCTACGCCAGATGACCTGGCCTCCACAGTCACCAGACCTGAACCCAATCGAGATGGTTTGGGGTGAGCTGGACCGCAGAGTGAAAGCAAAAGGGCCAACAAGTGCTAAGCATCTCTGGGAACTCCTTCAAGACTGTTGGAAAACCATTTCCGGTGACTACCTCTTGAAGCTCATCAACAGAATGCCAAGAGTGTGCAAAGCAGTAATCAAGCAAAAGGTGGGTACTTTGAAGAACCTAGAAAAAAAGACATATTTTCTGTTGTTTCACACTTTTTTAAGTATTTCATTCCACATGTGTTAATTCATAGTTTTGATGCCTTCAATGTGAATCTACATTTTTTTAGAGTCATGAAAATAAAGAAAACTCTTTGAATGAGGAGGGGTGTCCAAACTTTTGGTCTGTACTGTATATATACTGTATATATGTATATATATATATATATATATATATATAATACTGTATATACGGTATATACACACACAATATATATAGTTTTATAAAAAATAAATACATAATTTAAAAAAGTGGATTTGTCATGAGGGTGTCTTCTAGATGCCCACCCATTACTAATACCAGGGCTTGTTGCCAATTGGCAATTCACAGCTGTCATCAACCCCACAATTATTACCCTGTTTGCCACCGCACCAAGGCAACAGGTAGAGCCGGGTTCAGTGCCAGAATTGGCGCATCTAATGGATGTGCCTCTTCTGCGGCAGCTGCGGGCTGTATTCTTAGGCTGGAAAGGGCCATATAACCAAGGCCCTTCCCATTCTAATAATATCAGCCCCTAGCCTACCTTTAATGTTTTTCCTAATATTTCATGACACGGAGACACCGGAGCACCAAGGATCAATTGATCTGCTGATTAAAAGTGAAAAATGTTATTCCCCAAAAGCTGCACAAGAGCAAAGAGAACCCATTGTTCTGCTGATCACTGGGGATCCCCATAGGTTACACTTTATCCTCATGGTACATTAGACTTTAGTTTGATGCCTTTGTAATAATTGATCACCAGATGATCATTCAAAGAATGGATTCCACCATCAACCTACTTCTAACCTGACATGTCTGACAACCTTTAGGATTGGTCATCAATATATAATCTTTCCATTTTAACATATATTTTCATATGTACAAAAATTGTTTGTTTTTAAATGTGGCTTCAGGAAAGTATTTAATTGCATCTTCCTTGCATGGAATTATTTCCCTTATATACATTTCATAGGTAATGTAATCTAATAATTACAGTCCATTAGTTCACTATTATCACTGATCTGGATTTAGATCCATTAAGTCTCAAGTAGGGAAAACCAATAAAAGCCACTATAAATAACATAGAACTGTCACACTTCCACATCTCAGACCTGATGGAGACTAATACTGTCATTTAGTTATGTCGTTGACTCGGTCATTAAAGGGACTGCTATTTTTAACATCACCTTAGCAAAGGGCAGGTCCCCAGTGACCTGGAGAAGGAAATTACTCAGCAGTTGACACGTATTGAGATCTATGTGTAATGCATAATGTTGGCCCTCAACTCATAATATCTACAAATCCTAATAAGGATATGGAAAAGAGATATTGTAGAATAGTAGCCCACTTAAAGGGGATCAATAGATTGTCATAAATTAGTTTTGGATTCACTAGGTGTAAATGCCGCTGTTCTCCTGAATTCAGTGTTGTTATTTTTTTGTTCCTGTGCCTCTCTGTTCTTGAGATATGGCCCCTTCTTCCTTGTATGTAAATCTAGGCTATTTAAGTGGGCGTGGTCATCAACTATTTTCTATGGGAATCTTCTTGAGGACCACACCCACTTACCTAAAAAGAATACATTTAAATGAAGAAAAAAAAGGCCATAGCTCAGGAATGGAGAGGCGCAGGAACAAAAGAAAAACAACACCGTATTCAGGAGAACAGCGGCTTTTACACCAGATGTAAAAAGTTCCATCTTTATGACAAGTGACAGGTTCACTTTAATGCCGATTGTTACTTGAAACGGAACAAACAACAGGGTATCCCTGACTTTTGCTGTATAAGATATTTGTGAATATTGATTGATATAATTTTGGAAATCCTGAATAAGTAAAATCTAGTAATAAAAATAATAATAAAAAACATCTGCACAAACACATGAGAGAGGAAAAATACAGCATGCACAGCAGATGTTCAGTTTCATATCCAACATTTTGCCAAAACATGGAAAATTACTTTTTGCCCAGATGGATAAAAATTGCAGTCAATGCTCCATGCAGTGGTGACCTGGTGTGCAATGTGGCCTATATACACTTAATCAAACAATTGTATTCTGATATTTGCTGGTTCTTATGAAAATGTATAGCTCTAGAAAAGTTTAGAAGAACGCGGTCCATACCAAGAAGACTGCTGCGAACAATCAGCTGCACCATGATTACATTATAGATTTGCTGGATAAGAGGCTTTTGATTTGGTTCCACAGTGGTACCGTTTTCCTTACGGAGACTACTAGCTGGAATAGGGAGTTTTAGGGTACATGCCCGCGATCAGGACCCACTGCGTCCTGGACGTGGTGGCTACTGACCTGCGGGGCCGCGAGTCTCCTCTGCAGGAGATCGCAGCTGCCCATGCCCACGATCAGGGTTTGGGGTGCTGTGGTCTTTTGCTGTGTTCTCCCTATGGAGAACTCTTGTGACTCCAAAGCAAAGAATTGACATGCTGCGGCTCAGGAAAGCCGGAGCGCAGGTCAGTTTTTGCTGCGGGCTGTACACGCACAGTGAGCATGGGATTTCTAGAAATCCCATCCACTGTGCTTGTACTGTACAATGCAGTGTTTTAGACGCAGCTAACACATGCTGCATCCAAAACGCTGCAAACACTGATCGTGGGAACGCAGCTTTAGGCTATGTGCACACGGGAGTTTGTACCTGCGGATATATCCGCAGGTACTGCCGCAGGTTTCCCGCAGCTGCTCACTGGAATCCGCAGTTATTTTTAGCTACGGCAGTACAGCGAAATAGCTGCGGAAAACCTGCGAACATTCATGCGACTTACCTGTGGAAGTCCCAGCCTCTATCTGCATAGTGGAGGGCCGGGATTTCCGCAGGTAATTCTGCAGAAAGAATGGACATGCAATTACATGCAGCTGCAGGACATCCGCAGCATGTTCCGCAGCCGCACGTATCCGCAGCATGGACACAGCACTCCCTATGTCCCATAGGATAACATGGGGAGTGTCTGTACATGCTGAAACCTGCAGATTTATCTGGAAAATGCAGAAAAAACGCAGATTTTCCGCAGATAAATCCGCAGGTTTAATCTCCCGTGTGGACACAATTAATGTTTTTCAAACATTTTATGAGTATGTCAGATCTGAAAAATGCTTGAATGACTCTTCCTAGTGACTTCTATTGAAAAAATTTCATTTATGTTTCAGATTTTGAGTGTTTCTTAACCGTTTCAGGTTTCTAAAAGCGGAAAGCAGCTAAAAGAAATGAGCGAACCATTTGTCAGGCATTTTCTGCCAATAACGCTCCATACTTTGTAATAGTAGATATTAGGAAGGCTACAATACAAAAAAAAAAGTCCGGAAGACTCCTTGGCATCTTTTTGACAGTTTTGTAAGCAATTTTGTCTAAAAAAATGCTAGCATTTTATTAATTGCTTAATGGAAATAAAAAAGCATATGTGAATATCCACCAAATTGTTAAAAGAATGCAAACAAAAAGTCCAAGGAAAATGACAAGTTAACAAAAATACTTTGGGACGAAGAAGGCCAGCATTTCCACAAGTGGATTTGGCTTGAAAAACTTTGTTTTTGATTGTTTTAAAACCCTCCTGCAGATTAACCATACTTTTGACTGTGTGCACACAGTGCGTTTTTATTGCTTTTCTGAATGCATTTTTAGGGCAGTTTTGCCATAAATCTGCAAGGAAATCTTTATGCCAGAAAAGTGATTGAGAATCCTGAAGTGTTGTGCACACGTTCAGGATTTTTCCCTAGCAGATTTGATTGCAGAAAAAATCTGCATCATGTCAATTCTTTCTGCTTTCTTGGCTGCGTTTTCACAAACTCATTAAAAAAAAACGCATAAAAAAAATGACAAAAGGCGGCAAATAAGTTAATTTTTGCTGCAGTGTTTTTCCTACCCGACAATGCAGATTTGGTGCTGAAATTTCTGGAACCAAATTTGCAATGTGTACACATAGCCTAAGGGTATGTGTACATGGAGTTTTCTTGAGGGGGTCAAATTTTTCCAGACGAAGCAGCTTCAGGAAGACTCCAACAGTTGTTTTCCTGAAGCAACTTTGCCAACGGTTTAAGGGGGCTTTACACGCTACAATTGTGTCGCCCTGGGCAAGCCAGGGGACACAGATAACAACACCATCACACCCCACACTCCAGGTAGGCACACCTGCTAACCAGAAATCCTTGTTGCCTCCCTCCAGGAGTCTGTGATGCACACCAGGGGGTGGGCCAGGCGGTTGGCTCCGCCCACCAAGGAGCTCACAACTCTGGAGGCAGGAAGTTACCAGGCAGAAAGCTCAGGGACATGAAGGAGTGAGGAGTAGCCCAGGCAGGGGCTAGAGTAAACAACAGAGAAGTGAAAGTAGAGAAGTGTAAAGGAGAGAAGCCAGTGAAGTGACAGAAGGAAAGAAAGCCTGAGAGCCCAGCTGTGTGTAGGGCTAGAACAGCAAGGTCAGCGACGGCGGTGACTGTCCGGAGTGGGACAGTTCGGAAGTTCCTGGAAGGACCCCGTTGGCTGTGTGCCCGGTGGTCTGGAGCAGTGTTCCGAAGGACAGTCAGCACCAGGGCAGGGGCCTCTCGGACCCCGGCAAGGCTAGGAGTCGCCCAATTTGCCGAATCCGTCAGTGACGGGGACGCAGATCCCCCAACAACAAAGTCCCGATTGACGGCAACAGCCCGACCATTAACGGGGAGACACCGCCACCGCCAAGGCACCAGTTTCCCCAGGGCCAGCGCCTGCGGGCAAAGTGTAGAGCTCCTCCGGCCCAGATTGCAGTCGGGGAGCGGGTAACCGGAGGGAATCCACCGATACCACCAGACCACACAGGTGCAAGGAAGAGAGAAGTCACCGCCACCTACCGGGAGTGCAGGTGCAGCCGTCTGTGGGACCGTCCTACCAGCCGTTGGTTTACCGTACAAACTGTGTCCGTGTCAGGCTGAGTGAGTACCATAGTGCCTCAAGGCACAGCGCTGCCCCCGCGTCCCTGCGCCCTCCAGGCCCTACACTTTACATCTCTCCACCGGGCCCCGGGATCACCAACCCCTACCCACGGAGGGGCAACACAACGCCTGGCTGCTCCCATCACCATCCCCGGGACCCCCACACCGAGCAGCGGTGGTGCAATCACCACAACCGTGGGTGGCGTCACGAACTATAACCCCAACAAACCACCCCCCTTTCACTCACGGGCGAGGAGTGCCGCTCGAGACACCCCGGGATCCGGCCCGTAGCTCGAGCCACCAGGAGCAACTGCCGGACCCGAGCAGAAGGGGTGAGCGCGGTGTGCTGACACCCTCCTCCCCGCCCGCGACAACTTGGCGTCACGAACAGGATCTTACCGCTCTGCCGTCAGGTAGAGGTGCGCCTTGTTACCGCCGGAGGTATCCGGCAGAAAAATTTCAGAAGCCGCCATCTTTGGCGCGAAAAGTTCCCGCTCGAGCGTCTTCTCGAGCAGTAGAAGCGCGAAGGCCAAAACCCCGCCCCGAGAGAGGAGGGTCCGGAAAGAGCTAAGGGGGACGAAATGGCGGCTGGCCGCATGTGAGCGCGGCTGTGGAAGCAGGGACGCCAGGACCCTGCGGCCATTTATTGGTTCCTGGAAGAGGCCGCTGCTAAAGATGCTGAGTCCGACCAACAACACCGTGGTCCCCGCGCCCGGCATGGCGGCATGGGTGGAAGTCCGGACCGCCCAGCTAAGCAGCCGTCTGCAGGTCCGCATGCAGCTCCTCCTGGAGGAGTGGGAGGCCGACATGGTGGAAGTGGTGGCTGCTATGTGGAGATGCGAGGTGGAGGAAGATTTGGAGGAACGGGTAAGAGACCCACGTCCCTGTATTCCCGAGGGATCGGCCGCTGCGGCTGAGGGGCCCGGCTTACACCCGTTCACCCTGCTGCCTCTCCCGCTACCCGCGTTAGCTGCTGCTGCCCCGCCACTAGGCCTGCTACCACCACCACCGGTAGCGGTACCCTGCCAATCCGCCCCGGCGGACCGACCTGCAGCAGAAGCTCATGACCACCCTGAACCGCTTCTATGGAAGAAGCCAAAGGCTGAGCCCGTCAGCAAAGATGCACCGGAGGCACGGCGGGGATGCAGCTGCCAGGAGGCAGAGGAGGCCATGTCACAGCGGGGTCCCTCATTACTGAAGGTGCCAGTCGTAGCCGACATGGAGGGACTCTGGCTGGGTCCGTCCCCCGCACACGCTGAACCGGAGCAAACAGAAAGTGCTCCCGGCTGGGAGCGGCGGCAACAGCAGCTGCGCAGGGAGATCGATGCCCGAGAGGGGTGTAGAGCGGATGTGCATGCCCGCATGAATATGGAAGAAGATCGCCTGCAGCGAGCTACCATTGGGGTCCAGAGCGGTGCACCGTGTGAAGGTGGCACTAGAGCCCCACGAGTGAGAATGGACTGTTAAGCCGCAAAAGGCAGCGGAGTGCCGTTGCACAGTCCCCGTTGGGACCACCACTGAGTTGTTTGTTTGTTGAAAGTTTTGAAAAATGAAAAAACACTGATTGAACTGAGTTTTCACCTGATTGTCAGCTGTGATTAGCAACCGGCAGGAGCCGGCACCGTTGTCCCCGTGGGGACCGTTTAAAATGCATGGGAACTATCCATGGACAAGCCCGTGAACTCTGCAGGGCAACCACAAACGTTAGTGGCTTGTAAATATGTTGGGTACCGTTACCGTTTCCGCAATGCCACCTCCGGAGAGGCAGGTTGGAGGGAGGGCCCTGAGCAGAGCAGGCCAGGGCCCAGCCACCAAAGGGACCGGTGGCTACCCTCTGGAGGGAAGGACAGATCCCGCTCGGGTGACTTGTGCTGGACTGTGGGTCAAGGGGTGCTGCCTGGGTTTTAGGGGCAGCATCAGGGCCAGGTTGCTTGGGTGGGAGAGAGCGGAAACCGTGACCGTACACCGTTGAAACGTTAAAAGTAAAATGTGCCTCCCGTTTGGGAAGAGTTTATGATTAAAAATGTTATTTATGTTTGATTAACCCTTGTTATCCCCTTTTACAGAAAAATAAAACCGGTGTAGGACGGCAGCCCGCGGACGGTCTGCATTTTGCTAAGGGGGAATGTGTCGCCCTGGGCAAGCCAGGGGACACAGATAACAACACCATCACACCCCACACTCCAGGTAGGCACACCTGCTAACCAGAAATCCTTGTTGCCTCCCTCCAGGAGTCTGTGATGCACACCAGGGGGTGGGCCAGGCGGTTGGCTCCGCCCACCAAGGAGCTCACAACTCTGGAGGCAGGAAGTTACCAGGCAGAAAGCTCAGGGACATGAAGGAGTGAGGAGTAGCCCAGGCAGGGGCTAGAGTAAACAACAGAGAAGTGAAAGTAGAGAAGTGTAAAGGAGAGAAGCCAGTGAAGTGACAGAAGGAAAGAAAGCCTGAGAGCCCAGCTGTGTGTAGGGCTAGAACAGCAAGGTCAGCGACGGCGGTGACTGTCCGGAGTGGGACAGTTCGGAAGTTCCTGGAAGGACCCCGTTGGCTGTGTGCCCGGTGGTCTGGAGCAGTGTTCCGAAGGACAGTCAGCACCAGGGCAGGGGCCTCTCGGACCCCGGCAAGGCTAGGAGTCGCCCAATTTGCCGAATCCGTCAGTGACGGGGACGCAGATCCCCCAACAACAAAGTCCCGATTGACGGCAACAGCCCGACCATTAACGGGGAGACACCGCCACCGCCAAGGCACCAGTTTCCCCAGGGCCAGCGCCTGCGGGCAAAGTGTAGAGCTCCTCCGGCCCAGATTGCAGTCGGGGAGCGGGTAACCGGAGGGAATCCACCGATACCACCAGACCACACAGGTGCAAGGAAGAGAGAAGTCACCGCCACCTACCGGGAGTGCAGGTGCAGCCGTCTGTGGGACCGTCCTACCAGCCGTTGGTTTACCGTACAAACTGTGTCCGTGTCAGGCTGAGTGAGTACCATAGTGCCGCAAGGCACAGCGCTGCCCCCGCGTCCCTGCGCCCTCCAGGCCCTACACTTTACATCTCTCCACCGGGCCCCGGGATCACCAACCCCTACCCACGGAGGGGCAACACAACGCCTGGCTGCTCCCATCACCATCCCCGGGACCCCCACACCGAGCAGCGGTGGTGCAATCACCACAACCGTGGGTGGCGTCACGAACTATAACCCCAACAAACCACCCCCCTTTCACTCACGGGCGAGGAGTGCCGCTCGAGACACCCCGGGATCCGGCCCGCAGCTCGAGCCACCAGGAGCAACTGCCGGACCCGAGCAGAAGGGGTGAGCGCGGTGTGCTGACACCCTCCTCCCCGCCCGCGACACAATATCGGTACCCGCCCCCGTCGTTTGTGCGTCACGGGCAAATCGCTGCCCGTGACGCACTAATCGCTGCCCGTGGCGCACAACATCGCTAACACCCGACACACATACTTACCTTCCTAGCGACGTCGCTGTGGGCGGTGAACAACCTCTTTGTTAAGGGGGAGGTTCATGCGCCATCACAGCGACGTCACACAGCGGCTAACCAATAGAAGCGGAGGGGCGGAGACCAGCCGCATTAAGGACACGTCCACCTCGTTGCCGGAGGACGCAGGTAAGCTGTTGTTCATCAATTCCGGGGTATCACACGTAGCGATGTGTGCTGCCTCAGGAATGATGAACAACCTACGTCCACAACGACCAACGAGATTTTGAAAATGAGCGACGTGTCAACGATCAACGATTAGGTGAGTATTTTTGATCGTTAACACTCGCTCGGAGCTGTTACACGCAACGACGTCGCTAACGACACTGGATGTGCATCACGAATTCCGTCCCCCCGACGACATATCGTTAGATATGTCGTTGCGTGTAAAGCCCCCTTTAGTCGTCGACATGCTTGTAGCACCACGTCTTTTAGGCCGCTTTGACAGTGCCTTCCTCTACCTATTCAGTGGTCACGTTGGGGCTTCCGTCAGAACCTCCTGCAAAATGGGTTTCAGATGAATGCGCCGGCGGGGCCAATGACTATAATGGTGCAGAAGAAGTCACCGTCTGCTCTGTTGTGCAACATTTGTTCTGGAGTATACACTTACTGGAGGTGGACACACAGACGCAGTCTACTACGTCTGGGTGTCCGCCTTTAATAGGTGTACACACCTGAAAATGGTGCATAACATTATGGCTACACCATTATAGTCAGTGGCCCCATCAGCGCATACGTCCGCAACCCGTTTTACGGGGGGTTTGGACAAACCGCTTAACAGAGATCAGAGCACAGTGTGAAAGTGGCCTTACTTTACTGTAAAGTATAGAGAGTGAAGCTGTCTGAATCATGAACATGTCACTTCTTTATAACCGGTGGGTAGCCACCCTAGTAGTCAATCCTTGCCGAATGATTTTACCCAAACAATAGTCTTCTCCAAAAGAATTAGATACCCATCTGAAAACCACTGTAGGCTCTAAAGGCCCCGTTACACGCAACAACATCGCTAACGACATGCCGCTGGGGTCACGGAATTCGTGACGCACATCCGGTCTCGTTAGCGACGTCGTTGCGTGTGACACTTAAGGCCCCGTTACACGCAACGACATCGCTAATGAGATGTCGCTGGGGTCATGGAATTCGTGACGCATATCCGGCCTCGTTAGCGACGTTGTTGCGTGCGGCCGCTAACGATCCCAAATACTCACCAAATCGTTGATTGTTGACACGTCGTTCATTTTCAAAATATCGTTGCTCGTTTGCGACGCAGGTTGTTCATCGTTCCTGAGGCAGCACACATCGCTACGTGTGACACCCCGGGAACGACGAACAACAGCATTCCTGCGTCCTCCGGAAACGAGGTGGGAGTGACGTTCATGTGGCTGTTCTCCGCCCCTCCGCTTCTATTGGTGGCCTGCTGTGTGATGTCGTTGTGACGCCGCACGAACCGTCCCCTTAAAAAAGAGGTTGTTCGCCGGCCACAGCGACGTCGTTAGGAAGGTAAGTTTTTGTGACACGTACCGGCAGCAATTTGCCCGTGACGCACAAACGACGGGGGCGGGTGCTAAGTGTAAAGCAGCCTTAACACCACTAGCAGAATTCAGTTTGCTGTAAAATTCTGACACTTTATTTCTGAATTTATTTTGTTTGGAGGAAATAACCATAAAAAAAATCTTATTACTGTACGTAGTAAATAGCATTCAGACAGTGAGCTGCATTTTAATAGAAAAGGTCATAGCCGGCCGTGGGTTCTGCTTTACTGCAAAAATCCTACCGAAATAAAGTAGCAATGATATTGTTACTTTGTCGACACTAAAGATCATATTTATGCAAAATGTCTTCCTGAATCATAGTTTCTCAGTCACTGGATGCCAAACCATTCCTTAAGAGAATTGCATGATGACAGCGGGAGCATGCATTAACATAACGAATGAAAATAGGTTAATTACATTCCTAGTTGGCAAGTGTAAGAAGTGCTGTACTTGGCAAAGAGTCAGTATTATTGAGCTAAAAAAATAATAAAAAAACAACAGCGGCTCCAAGTATTGTGTCTAATACAATATATCTGGGTCTGTGTGATCATAGCTGGCTGCAAACAGCAGATTTTTTTGCTAGCACATTACACTGCTTTCGATGGAGTGTAAAGGAAATGACAATTGATGGTGAATCTCCCTCTGTGCGATGACAACAACTTCCAAGAACTTCATGTGGCTCGATCAAAGACACAAGATAGATGTTCTTGGCTGTTGTTCTTGCTCTATACTCTTAGGGTGGCTTTACATGCTGCGATATCTGGCCCGATATCGCTAGCATGAGACCCGGCCCCATCGTTTGTGCGCGATGGGCATATCGCTGCCCGTCACGCACAAAATCGCGCACCCCCGTCACACGTACTTACCTGCCCTTTGACATCGCTGTGACCGGCGAACAGCCTCCTTTCTAAGGGGGCGGTCCGTTCGGCGTCACAGCGACGTCACAAATAGACCGCCCAATGAAAGCGGAGGGGCAGAGATGAGCGGGACATAACATCCCGCCCACCTCCTTCCTTCCGCATTGTGGCCGGAGGCAGATAAGGAGATGATCCTCGTTCCTGCGGCGTCACACGTAGCGATGCGTGCTGCCGCAGGGACAAGGATCAACTTCGCCCCAGCAACAGCAGCAATAACTGGCAGCGTACCCCCATGTCAGCGAGGAGCGATTTTGGACGTTTTTGCAACGATCCAAAATCGCTCCTAGAAGTCACACACTACGACATCGCTACAGCGGCCGGATGTGCGTCACAAAATCCGTGACCCCAACGAGATCGCTGTTGCGAAATCGTAGCGTGTAAAGCCCGCTTTAGACCACTTGCACAGTATTTGGTGAGTTTTTTACCTCAGTATTTGAGTGGCATAATCAGAGGAAACATATAATAGAAACACAGGCACCACTTCTGCATCTTTTACCCACTTCTGATTTTGGCTTGTAAATATTGAGGTAAAAAAATTATCAAATCCTCAACATGAACAAGTGGCCTTAGTGGGACCGTGGTTCTCCTAAACATTTAGGCCACCGTGCACATGTTGAAAGGGGAGTTTTTTACCTCAGTATTTGGTGAGCTTTTTTTTACCTGTTTGGTGAAGTTTTTACCTCAGTATTTGGTGAAGTTTTTACCTCAGTATTTGGTGAGTTTTTTACCTCAGTATTTGGTGAGGTTTTTTACCTCAGTATTTGTAAGACAAAATCCAGGAGTGGAACAATCAGAGAAAAAGTATAATAGAAACACGGGCTCTACTTCTGTATTATTCACCCACTCCTGGTTTTGGCTACAAATACGGTACTCAGTTTAGGAGAACTGGGTCCCACTAAGGCCACATGCACATGTTGAGGATTTAGTGAGTTTTTTACCTCAGTATTTGTAGCCAAAACCAAGAGTGGGTGATAAATACAGAGGTGGTGCCCGTGTTTCTATTATACTTTTCCTGTGATTGTTCCACTCCTGGTTTTGGCTACAAATACTGAGGTAAAAAACTCACCAAATACTCATTGTGTGAAAGTGGCCTAAATGCTTAGGAGAACTGAGTCCCACTAAGGCACACGTTAACTATTTGATGACTTTTTTTACCTCAGTATTTGTAGCCAAAACCAGGAGTGGAACAATCAAAGGAAAAGTATAATAGAAACACGGGCACCACTTCTGTATTTATTACCCACTCCTGATTTTGTCTACAAATACTGAGGTAAAAACTCACCAAATACTCAGCGTGTGCACATGGCCTCATTCTGTATAGACTGGCAGTGCTTTAAAATTTCACACTAAACCACAACAAATGCCGCTACATTCGTCTTGATTGATTGCGGCACTGTTTGGATAGTTAGTGTGACCTGTACTTAAATCATGTCAATGCGCAGTGTGACCTTGCCCATGGATGGTACTACATATAAGAGGGCAATGGCCTCACTGACATACTATACAACAGTACAATTGGCAACTGCAGGGAAAGTACCAGTCATACACCTTGACGGAAACACACAGTGCATGGGCAAGATTTTACATCTGTCTAGCTTCCATATTTCAATCAATTTGTTATCTATCTACATAAAAAAAAAACCTGATCAGAGCCTCTCAACAGAATAAAGCAAGTGTCAACAGGTGAAAGCTGCTATGACAGCATAATATAAAAAAAACAATTCAGCAGCCTCTGTAAGAGTTAAGATGTCTACAAACAATGACTATATGACATTTGGACTACATTACTGCTAAATAGAATATACTTATATAATGAAGCCACCTAGTGGACAAATTGGCCAATTCATGAGAGCCCACCAGCCACAACAAGTCATCACTTCCTTTGATGGGACCCTAAGCCTAATATTTATCAAACATGCCTCTCTTGACCTAAAAGTCCACAAATATAAAGGGCAGGTAGGATTCAACACTAATGAAGGCAGCCTTAGCGGTCATTTAGACGTCCAATTTTCTTATACGATTGCTATCTGTGGTTTTGATGGCTAGCACTTGCACCTGTGATAGCCTTTGAAGCCATTTGCATGCACATGATTTTTCTTGGACGGTGTGGTCCGTGAAACATAGAGCGGATATATGTCCGATTTAGATCCAGGTTTCAGATCAAAATTTGCAATGCAAGTCTATGCGTTAGTGGGGGAAACAAAAATCACATTTTCACAAACTAGCATAATCAATAAGGTGGAGAAACTTTTTTTTCTCCATGTACGAGAAAAACTGATGACACTTGGACTACACTCATCAAAATAATCGTCTGTTATTCCCTTACATGAAAAAAAAATTGGACATCTGAATAAGCTTCCTTCCCTCCTTCCTTGCTTCCTTCCTTCCTTCCTTCCTTCCTTCCTTCCTTCCTTCCTTCGTTCCTTCCTTCCTTCCTTCCTTCCCTCTCTCCCTCTCTTTCCTTCCCTTCCTTCCCTCCTTCCTTCCTTCCTTCCTTCCTTCCTTCCCTCCCTCTCTTTCCTTCCCTCCTTCCTTCCTTCCTTCCTTCCCTCTCTCCCTCTCTTTCCTTCCCTTCCTTCCCTCCCTTCATTCCTTCATCCCTTCCTTCCTATTAGAATTTGTCTATTTGCATGTTATTCTCCACAAATTAATGAACTTTATTCTTCTCTTGGATCTCTCCAGACCCCAGAGTATAATAAACATAAGATGTAACAAATTAAAAAATCCTTATATTCCCATTACCATTCACCTCTCTGTGGCCACTCTGCTTTTGACTGACACCTATCCTGTCCGCCATTGGACTCACTGAAATCCCCAAGCTTCTACTGCTAGACCAGGACTTCTGGGTTTCATAGGACCGATAAGGCTCTGCACATGTGCCAACAAGGTTCTCGGCACACTGGAATTTCAGCGTGACCGAGGGGGATCTGAAGATGAAAGGAGGACTGAACAGGTGGCAGTGAGGAATGGAGAGGCCGAAAAGATGAGGGGGTGAGGTCAGAGTTTCTGGGTTTCATAGGTCTGGTAAGGTTCTCTGCATGCGCCAACAAAGTTCTCGTCACACTGGAATTTCAACGTGACTGATAGTGATCCGAAGATGCAAGGAGAACTTAACGGGTGGCGGTGAGGAATGGAGGGGCCAAAAAGATGAGGGGGTGAGGTCAGAGCTTCTGGGTTTCATAGTTCTGGTACGGTTCTGCGCATTCGCCAACTAAGTTCACAGCACACTGGGATTTCAGCGTGACTGATGGTGATCCGAGGATGCAAGAAGGACTGAACAAGTGGCGGTGTCGAATGGAGGGTCCGGAGAAATGAGGGGATGAGGGGAGTATATTTTTTTAAATTCTAATGTTTTTTTTATGGTTCAGTAATATGGTTACTATAAGATGAATCCGCACGGAAGCTAATTACAAACAAATCCGCATTTTTTAAAAATTTAAGTAGAATTAATTTCACTGTAATTCATTTGCTCACCTGTACTATCTATCCATCTCCACTAATACTGGACATTTTTGATCTATTGTTTCCTATCCAGTTCCTTGAAGAAAAACATGAATGGAAAAAAAATGAATCAATGAAAACACGTTGCCTGTTTCGTAGAAAACTGGAATGGATTCAGCAATATATTCATTGTTCTTTTCCCGTGTGTGGACGTTTGTACAATCATTGCCAGAAAAGCTTTTATGTCCAAGTCCAAATGAATGTAGTGTTGATTTTAAGGTAGTTGCTCATTTTAGCATGTGGTGAACTATTACAGAGATCATCATTTGTTTAAGCCAGCAGACATCGGGCTGCCGGGAGAAAGGCCAGGACTTATTACACCGTGGGATCAATAACTGTGGGACACAAAACAAAGCTGACCAGCACCTCCTAACAAATGAAGCAAATGTGAACAGGTGCAAGCTGCTGTGACTACACTAAATATACAGAGTGTATCATCATCAAAAAATAGGCAAACATTATAGGAATTTTAACCCCTTCCCAACTGCACTATTTTTCCTTTTGTTTTTACTTTCTCGTTTTCCTCCCCTTCTTCCAGGAGCCATAACTTATTTATTTTTCTATCAATGACTTGCCCCAGTACTATGGGGTACTCGGTCCCGGGCCTGGTTACGTTGGGACAGTTCACGGGGTGGCCGTTGCCTGGTTCCGTGACCCTGGGTGTCGCTTTAACAAGGTTATTTACAGGGGAATTGTAATAAAAGTTTTTGGCGTGACGCCACTTGTGGGTTGCAGCTATTATAGTGTAGCCGCCACTGCACAGTTCTCTCTACTGGGGCTGATGTTGGTGGCAGCCTGGATGACGGACCCTCCGCAAGAAAGGCCAGGCCCCAGGGGATAGATGATGTTGTTGGGCACGGAAAGAAGGTAGGCCATACAAGGGATTGCAGTGTAACTGGTTCCTTTTACTCACAGCGTTGTTATGGCTGGCAACCAGAATGGAGGCTGGTCCTCACCACTGGTCCCCTTAGTTCCAGTGCCGGTGTGACGACCTGGTGGCTTCTTTCCCTGCACCTGTCTCTGGTTGGTGGGTCCCCGTGGCTTGTAGCATCTGGGGGTGCCCTCCTGGTAGTCTCTCAGTCTTAGTCCGTATAACAGGTAGCTTGAACCCTGTGGGGTCGGTTTCTCTGGTCCTGTTCTCCGGTTCTCCCATTGCTACTGTGTCCCGAACTTTAAGGTCAGTGAGGTCCTGGATGGTCCCCTCACTGTGCAGATTTTATCAGGTCTGCCTGGAGCTTTTGCCTGACCTAGGGCTCTGTACCCCGTTGGTGCTATGGTTCCAGGAGTACTCCACCGTACTCCACCGGCAACCACACGCCCGAGCCCTCAGGTCACCGTTACACCCTCCTGTCAGCACGGTTACGTCCGTCTCCTCTCACTTCCACTTACTGACTGTCTGCCCCCCCCCCCCCCAGTTGTCGTCTAGTGGACTGGATCGGCTCCACCTCTAGGTGGCCATCCGTTGGGTCCAAACCTAGTCTGTCACCAGTCTTTGGGAATGGGGAAAAACAGGGATTATAATGTGTTTTTGTGTCACCGGCACTGCTCTTCTGGGTCCCTGGGGGTAGGCCCTACATCTTTGACAGGATGCAGTACTTTGTAGCTCCTGATGGTTTCAGGGGCGCTACATCAACACAGCTGTACGAGGCCTTCTTTTTTTGCAGTAGGAGTTGTAGTTTTGAATGACATCTTTAATATGAAAATACAATATACTGTAAATTGTAAAAAACAAATGTACAAATGTGTTTAAATTGTGAAAAAAATAAGTATTTTGCAAAATGATTTTCCAATTCAGGAAAATAATTAAAAAAAAACAACACCAAACTAGAATAGTTTTTCATTTTTAATGTTGAAAAAAGTTTGGAAATTTGTAAAAAAAAAATAAGTAAATAAAAATTTTAGTTTATGTCTCTATTTTCCGAGAACCATAATGTTTTCATTTTTGTGTCAATAGAGCTGTAGTTTTTGCATTTTTTGGTGGAGCCAAAGTGACTGAAAAGCTGCAATCCTGGTATTTCGATTTTTAATCTCTTAATGATGAGGTTAATTATATTTATATTTTGATAGATCTGACATTTAAGGATGCAGCGATAACAGATTTGTTATGTTTTTATTTCTTCATTTTGAATGCTGTAAAAAGAGAGATGATTTCTATTATAGTTTTATATTTATTAAAACTCTGTCTTCGAGGACCTTAAATCTTCAATCGTCTGATGACTTATATTATAGATTGCAATACGATAATATTGCAGTATATAGGACAAATCATGGCCCCCCACGGAGGCTAGCCGCAGGTTGGTCACAGGAGTACCATCACGTCAGGCTCAGGGGTCTTCAGCAGACACCTAATGCTCAGATCATGTCATATGCGAACCGAGTGGAAAGTGGAACAGTGCGCCCCCTACACTGTGGGGTGTAAATGCTACTGTCAGAAATCGATAGAATAATTTCAGAGGTTCATCTCCACTTACTGCTGTTGGAGATAGATGCTGACTGTGTAATACAGCCAGCACCAGCTGGGTATTCAGTTCCGCACCTCCAACTATACAGTCTACATTTTTTTTTAGAACCAGTATCTGGACAAGATGGTGAAGTCCTTCAGATTTTACACTTCCATCACATTGTTTAACATTGTATATTGTTGATCTTACTATAAAATTGCATGATAACCAATGTGGCTCTCTTTGTAGATCCCTAAAGGGGCACAGACTAGTTTTTCCAGACCACTAAAAGGCCAATATGATGAGTTGTATACGGATATATATTTCATGTAATAAGTGTTGAGTTGTAAAAACCTTGGATGATACAACTTGTGGACATACTGACCTGGAAAGTCCACATCTTGGGTATCATCTAAACAAGGAACTGAATGGTTGTAGCTTAATAGGCTATTATAGGGAGCAGAGGGACTCTTCCAACTTTCACATATGATAGATAAAAGCTCTAATATTACCAAATAGGAACTTTGATTGACTCATATGGATCCTATAACGCATTTGTGCCAACAAACTCATTTTTGCTTGGACGATCCCACCAAGGGGACCTCAAGAAGGGCTGGGGCGTAGCCTAAAGTGGCCATTTGAGGGGCATTCTGGCATTTTTCAGGCATCCAAAGACATACAGATAGGGATTCTAGATTGTGAGCCCCAATGGGGACAGTGTTGCCAATGTATGTAAAGTGCTGTGGAATTAATAGCGCTATATATTTAATGAATAAAATTATTATTATTATTATTATTATTCATATCCCCAATGATCCATTATAAATATTAATATATTGATGATGTATACAGTCTCTGCATCTTAGATTTGATTCATGTCTGAGAGCAATAAAATAACTATGGCCAATCCTAATATCTATTCAAAGAGTGACCATATTGATACCGTTTTCTATTCAAAACCATAATAAACAAAAATCAATATAAGTATCAAACGCTTTAAGTTCACATTTTCAAGAACATATACACCAAAACAGTGTACTGTGTGCCCCACTTTCAGAAAATGAGACTGAACTTACCAATATAGGGAACCCCATTAGGAAGTCGTATATAAATACAATCCCAGATATCAAATAAGTTATCTGCAGTGAAGTTTTAATGGGTTCTGATCCATCAATTGATGACCTTCGTTTTCCATGAGCGTCCTCGACCACAATAGTGGGCACATTGAATTTATTTTTGTCGATATTCTGCCCAGTTTGTATAGAGAATGTTTGGAAAAGGGAGATTCCAATGCAGACGACCCCTACCACCACGCTGCCGCTGATCAGTAAGAGAAAACATAGTCCGAAGCCCAGTCCGATTTCTGTAACGATAAATCGGCAATCCCCGGCGTAGAACCTCTGAGTGGGATTGTGCCATCCAACTGCAGGTAAGGTGGAAAGAATGAACGATACCATCCATATGCCCATCACTGTGTGCACTGCTTGCTTCTTTGTATTGCTTAACCTAAAGGTAATAAATACAAAATTATCATTAAACAGTATATACATCTCTTATTTAGAAAAAAATAGAATTAAAAGTTAATGATATGTTGTAATTTTATATCAGAGCCGCACTCACTATTTTGCTGGGGGAATCCTTGTGTACATATAGTGTCACAGGGAGGTAGTCATGGACAAGGGATTTACTCCAAATTCCCCGACACACTACATGAAAGAACTGGGTTTGGACTTGTGTCGTATGGGCCATTCGCACTTCTGGGCCACTGGTTGGCTGGTCAGGACCAAATGACAGCTCATTTTTATAAGGACACCACCAGTTCATCCCAAACAACGCTACTTTACTCAACAGTTCATCTTCATTGACAGCTTTATACACCACTTCCAGATAACTTCCAGCACATTACAATTCTACAAGGCATTTTCAGACACAGTTTCAGTTCCCACAGGGTTGTTTTCAATCTTACTGGTCCTGTGGGTCCCAGCACAAACCAGCCCAACTCTACAGTCCAATTTGTAATGGTCCCCTTCCCTTCCAGTGGCTCCAGGTCCAGTCTCTTCATAAGGGAAGGGGTCAGGGGTTCTGTCACTAGTGTCGTCTGAGCTCCCAGATGCTTCTGTATTCACATCTCAAGGGTAGTAATAGTGCCAGAGAACAGCCTTGCACTCTTGAATGCCTGGGGAGACACCGCCCGAGAAAATCAACTCTGCTCACATTTCAGTCCATTTTGATTCTGACCTGTAACCTTTGAGTCTTAGCACCTAATTACTGAAGTCCCATTCTCACCACCCTTCTACCTCGAGCCAATCCATTTGGAGGCTGGTCCCTAGCCTCAGTATTCAGTGTCTCGGTCAGTACTTAAGGCCTAGGCCACACGGGATTATGTACGATCCTCACGTGACACTCGGCTCATGCTTGCAGCAAAGTGGGAGCCGAGTGTCATGCGAGGGTCATACGTTTGTGGTTAGATCGTGTGATTAGACCACAGCTGCAGAGGGCAAGGCCGACGCTGCGGAGGAGAGGGAGGGATTTATCTCCCTATCTCCTCCGTCGCTGGCTGATGCGAGAATCGTTCTGCACTTGCATACACCAGTGTAATGAAGTGCAATGCGATGTTTCTCTCGCCCCATAGACTTGAATGGGTGCGAGTGGAACAGGATTGCATTCCACCCACAGCAAGCTGTGACTGTTTTCTCGGTCCGATTAGGACTGAGAAAATAATCGCTCATGGAAGCAGTCACATAGAGTAATATTGGTCCAAGTCTAATGCAATTTTTTATCGCACTCCACTCGCATTGTTTTTCTGGTCGTGTGTCCTAGGCCTAAGGATCATACTATCTCACTTCCAGTCTCCAGCTGCCACAAGGTTTGGAGCCTCATTTCTAAAGTCCCAATCTCCAGACCCTTCTACCTGGGTCCACGCTGTATTAAGTACGATCATGTACTGATACTGAGTAACATCCTGTATTATATTCCAGAGCTGCACTCACTATTCTGCTGGTGCAGTCACTGTGTACATACATTACATTACTTATCCTGTACTGCTCCTGAGTTACATCCTGTATTATACTCCAGAGCTGCACTCACTATTCTGCTGGTGCAGTCACTGTGCACATACATTACATTACTTATCCTGCACTGATCCTGAGTTACATCCTGTATTATACTCCAGAGCTGCACTCACTATTCTGCTGGTGCAGTCACTGTGTACATACATTACATTACTTATCCTGCACTGATCCTGAGTTATGTTCTATATTATACTCCATAGATGCTTTCACATTTTAGCTGATAATGTCACTTAGCGCATACATTATTTATTTAGTACTGATACTAAATTTTTTAAGAATAGAATTCTTTGAAATCTTTCCAGGCACTCCACAGAAATCTAAATGTAAAACTAGCTGTCCCCTACATTATAGAAGAACAACGTCTATGGGAAAATCTGTATTAGCTGGAAACCGTATTTACAAAATGTACCCATGGATTTAGAGTGAATGATCAGTCCATGAAGAGAAAGAAGCAGATTTCTCTGATAACAAATATTACAAAGTTTCTTATTTTTCTGTGTGCTATTGATTGATGAGCTAAAAATTAAAACCACGGTTAGTCTTTAAGGGTGGTGGTCTCAAAACCTGGGGAGGTTGTAGTGAGGTAATCTAGCTCTATATTATTGAAAGGACCCCGAGGGTCAGAAGAGGCTGCAGTGGGGTTTGGTCGTCGGTAGCCCTGGTACATGTTACGCTAGGTATGGGGAAGTACCACGCATATGGGGGGGACAGGGAAGGGAAACCCTGTGTCTAGGGAAGGGGGAAATGGTGACTCCTGACCAAACCTTCCACTGTCCCCTGGCTCCCATGACCACCCTTGATAGGATCTGTACCTATGTGCTGAGCAGGATACCTGGCCCTAGCTGACCCTGAAGTGGGCCCTAGGTAAGGAACGGATGGGATGAGCACTTAGTCAACCTCACTAAACTCTAAAGAAATAGGTAAGGAAAGGGTGATTTCAATACCGCGCCAACGACCACTCATGAAGATAAAGAGATTAATGTTACTTTATTTCATGCTCAGGTCTGATTTGATGTTTCTTGTGCCTGTATTGTCCTGAGGAAGGGAGAAGAGCCTCCTGAAACGCGTAGACCAGACCTGAGCATGAAATAAAGTAACATTAATCTCTTCATCTTCATGAGTGGTCGTTGGCGCGGTATTTAGAGTTTAGTGATGTTGCTCATCCCATCTGTTCCTTACCTAGGGCCCACTTCAGGGTCAGCTAGGGCCAGGTATCCTGCTCGGCACATAGGTACAGATCCTATCAAGGGTGGTCATGGGAGCCAGGGGACAGTGGAAGGTTTGGTCAGGAGTCACCCTTTCCTTACCTATTTCTACTACCAGTCGAGGGGTTACTGCTGCTGCTGACCGATTTTCTATGCCTATACAGTAGTTGTGACTTTCACAACTCCACTTGGTGAGTAACCTCACGTGCATTTCACCCTGTATGTTTTGGGGTAAGACCCTATTGCGCTCTCTCTCCACAGCTTTAATTTTCTGTAAACTCTAAAGAAGACACAGGGAATACAAACAGGGGGAAGTGAACAAATAACTTATCTCCAAGAAGAATCAGGGAGAGGAACAGCAACAAACAACAATGTTTCTTCAGATGAATACAAGCCGACT
Organism: Anomaloglossus baeobatrachus; assembly: GCF_048569485.1. Taxonomy (NCBI): domain Eukaryota; kingdom Metazoa; phylum Chordata; class Amphibia; order Anura; family Aromobatidae; genus Anomaloglossus; species Anomaloglossus baeobatrachus. Next base: position 133,231,171 of record NC_134363.1, on the reverse strand, counting down.
GCTTGCATCCAAGGCCTGTACAGGAATATAACTCTATCATCAACAAACACCAAGGGGAAATTTGGGTATTTAAGGACATAAGGGGAAGTCATGATAATTAACAGCTAAAAGGTGAGGATATCCACAAGGTACTAAAAGGAAAAGAAAGATACATAGGATATCATTTACACTACAGCAGGAAGAATAGAATGTCAGGGAGCAGTCTGTGTAGCTAAACGCTGCGACCTTCTACAGCCGGACACCACAGGACTGTCTGTTAACCATGACACACCCGTGACAGTACATGACCTGGAAGTTCAGGAATTACTTATACTGGACTTTGCACTGAAGACAGTGTGAATGGTGGAGTAATTAAAGCTCTTGAGTTAGGGTTTAGGACAGCGACAAAGGGAATGGAAAGAACCCTGGAGAGCAGAAGCTTATGGGAAGAGGTTGCACACAATGTGTAGGAACTATACCTGCAGGGGACGACTTAATCCACGTTTGTAGCAGTTTTTATTTTCTACCTACTTCGGTGTAATCCTACGCAAGTCTATACATGTCTGATATTTTTATCCCGTATGTTCAAGGAGAAAATAAATTCAGGCATCCAGCCATGAATTCATTGTGGATCTGAAGGTCAAAGAAGGAATGTGAGCTTTCTAGGTCACAGGAGCTCATAAATAAACATGGAAATCCACTACAAATGCGAATTTGTGATAGTAACTATTAATAAAATGACTGTAACATCCATTAATATGTTACTTGTTGTAATCCACAAAACATTAACAATTCTCCTGGAACAATCAATAAAGAAACTGTATATGTTTGCTACGTCTCATATTTGCCTTTGATTTCCTCCTCTAGAATTTCCACATTACCCAAAGATGAGGCAGGAATATAATATTATCTTTCCAATAATAAACATAAAGTCAGTCACCGATCACAAGTAATTACTCTTAAGTGTAATAAAGACAGTAACAGCGCGGCGTCCAGATCAATCAATATTTATCACTGGTCGCCCCATATTGATTTATAGGCCAATTTATTTATCTCTTTCATTATTGGCCAAAATTTAGTATAGAATGGAAGCATAATCAAAGATGATCGATCTTTTCATTTCATTTTTTAATTAATATGGTTTAGAAGCCCTGAGTCAGCTTTAATAGTCAATTTCAATGCAGGTTAGCACCGAGGAGGGGTGATGTATGTAGATACAAAAATTAGACATCTTCATGGTCCTGGGTGCATCTAACCAACCCCATCCTCCTCCATTTCAACAAGACATAGAGCCAAATAAAATGTCTTGCTTTGTATAGAGGTGGGGCAATACCCTGAAGCACATGTCTGCAAGCAGAGATTCTCATTTGGCTTTTATACTAAAGGGTGCTTTAGCGCTGCGACATCGCTAATGATATATCGTCAGGGTCACGGTGTTTGTGACGGACATCCGGCGCCGTTAGCGACATTGCAGCGTGTGACACCAAGGAGCGACGATCAACGTCATAAATCGTTGATCGTTGACACGTCGCTCCTTTTCATAATATCGTTGGTGGTGCATGCCGCTGGTTGTTCCTCATTTCTGCGGCATCACACATCGCTATGTGTGACACCGCAGGAACGACGAACATCTCCTTACCTGCGTCCACCGGTAATGAGGAAGGAAGGAGGTGGTCGGCATGTTCCGGCCGCTCATCTCCGCCCCTCCTCTGCTATTGGATGGCAATTTTGTGACGCCGCACGAATCGCCCCCTTAGAAAGGAGGCGGATCACCAGCCACAGCGACGTCACAGGGAAGGTAAGTATGTGTGACAGGTGTAAGCGATGTTGTGCGCCACGGGCAGTGATTTGCCCGTGACGCACAACCGACGGGGGCGGGTACGCTCGCTAGCGATATCGATACCGATATCGCAGCGTGTAAAGCCCACTTAAGTCATATAGCAAGGATCATTAAAGGGTCGATTTTGACTTTTAGGATTTCTGCTTCCAATAGGTGGCATTAAAGTTCTGAAGAGACTATGTTCATATGAGTCAGAGGGACTTTTTGGGCCACCTCAAGATCTTAATCCAGAGATGACTTCTTCTCCCTTCTGTATCCACGTAAGATATTGAGTGGAGAAGAGATCTATTGATAATTGTAAAGATTAATTTAAGCAGTCCAATAATCAGGGAACAAGAATCCTGTAGTGCCGGTGTCTCTGCAGAGACGCAGACTTACCGCCCCGGCTGGGTTGCGTCCTCCCCTGCACTCCCACTGCCCTGTATATGCCGCACAGTGTTCCTGGGAGTGCATCTAAAATGCATCTAAGATGCGAGCGTGAGCGCACCAGCCCTCCTCTTAAAGGGTCAGTGTGCTATTTCCAGGAAATGCCTCTCATCCATAGGAGTATATATATAATACATACAGCAGTGTATTTAAGGCAATCTCCCATTAGGGGAGGTGCCTGCGCAATGTCTCTAGTTAGTCAGTCAGTGTTTCCGTCTGCTACCTAGCTAGTTGTCAGGTCCTGAACTCCTGTCCTGTTATCCCTGTGTACCTGCTTTCCCATACTTTAGTACGTCACCTGACCTGGGGGTCAGCTGCCACAGTGCCACAGTCCCGGTCACTGGCCTGGGAGTGATACCTGACGTCTGCCTCGCAGTGGGTGCTAACCGTAGTTAAGCCCCTGCCACTAAAAGGTAAGCCAGGGTGCCCACTGTGGTCCAGTGGGTCTACTAATCCCACTCGCTGCCCCTACATCGGCCATGAGAGTTACACTTTCACTGCAAAATCTGTTGAATTTTAAATGTATACTTGACCAGGAGATTCTTGAGATCTCACTTATATGTTCAGAAAAGAACAAAAAAGTTCAGGTCACCGATTTGCTGTTCACCTCTCTCTGTCTGGACCCAGCGCACGGAAGACTTGGCTGCCAAATTCAGGATTAAAGAGATAAGAAGTCCAGTGCAGTCCTCAAAGTGTAGTTTTAAAACAAAAAATAGAGGTTATAGGGACCCCATTGAACTATGCATTTCGACACATAGTCTTAGTCATGTTCAAATGAGGAAAGAGTGTCGGTTTCTTTTTTAAAACTACACTTTGAGGACTGCGTTGGACTTCTTATCTCTTAAATCCTCACTTATATGATGACTTAAAAGTTGCAGTTTTCTGTCATAACCTTAAATCTAAATACTCTGGCCAATGTAGGGTGTCAGGAGGGTGCTTGTTGGCACCCTCCTGACACTAGGCACCCAAGGTTGTTTAGATGAGAAACCTTTTGGTTTTCCACCTTCCATGTAATTCTTGTTACATATCTATGGATATCTCACATGGTAATTGAAGACTTTCTTTCCATAATTTCCTTGTATGTATCATGGTGTTCTTCTGACATTTTTGACATGTAGATTCTGACTATGTACGGTCAACATTTTTCGTACTTTGTCTACATTTTGGGAACATGTTGCTTTGAAATATGGGTCCCTACATTTCTCGAAATATATTTAATGACTAATAAACTATAATCCTTGACTGGATGGAGTCATGGACAGAGTGAAATATTTCTTCTTAAGAACATGAAGCTGAAGGCTTTTCTTGGGATTCTGGAGACCTACCTGTAGTTTACTGGCCAACGTACCATCCACATACGATGATAGGATAAAGAGGTGACAGAGAAGCAGGTGACAAGGCTTAAGGTGTAGAATGTGGAGACAAACACTTTACAGACGCCTTCGTTCCATTCATAGTCCGAGTGCTGCTTTCTTAGCTGAACCACCGAGTACATGGTGATGGGTATGGCCATATTAAGGATATGAGTTCCGGCCAATGTGCAGATTAAAAATTCCAAAGGCTTCCATTTCTTCTGTTTGGCACTTATACTAAGAATTCCCCAGGCATTAGCTAAAAGTGAAATCCCTGAACATATGAGCCAGGCTACCGCGTTGTTGTGCAGTCTCTGCTCATCATTCATGGTGGAGGGTGAAGGCACCATTAGGAGAAGACAGTAGTGGATCAGATATGGAGACCAGCAATAATGTTAAATGCATCTTCTGGTACAAGTTGTTAGACTAGTGGGAATGTGTTCTGGAAAATAATATGTCCATTGTGGCTGGGAAACCTGTAAGATATAAATATGCGAGAGTATGTTAACATAATATATCATTGCTCCATCATAGATTAATGCTGACCTTGTGGGCAAAAAACAATTACTATGGGCCCATACTGTACATTTGTGTGGCATAGATGCCTACAGTGTTGCAATGAGAAAGGTAGGTGACAACTGCTCTGAGCACATGAAAGCTTTGGAAGAGTGTTTGTCACAATACCGATTCTTTTAAAGGGTTATTCCCAACTCCAAGATCCTATCCCAATATGTAGTATGTGCAAGAATATAACTACTTTAATAATGCCACTATGTACAAGAATATAACTACTATAATACTGCCCCTATGTACAAGAATATAACTACTATAATACTGCCCCTATGTACAAGAATATAACTACTATAATACTGCCCCCTATGTACAAGAACATAACTACTATAATACTGCTCCTATGTACAAGAATATAACTACTATAATACTGCTCCTATGTACAAGAACATAACTACTATAATACTGCCCCTGTGTAAAAGAATATAAATACTATAATACTGCCCCTGTGTAAAAGAATATAACTACTATAATAATGCCACTATGTACAAGAATATAACTACTATAATACTGCCCCTATGTACAAGAATATAACTACTATAATATTGTCTCCTATATACAATATACAAGTTTTTAACTACTACAGTACTACTCCTATGGGCAAGAATATAACTACTATAATACTACTCCTATGGGCAAGAATATAACTACTATAATACTGCCCCATGTACGAGAATATAACTACTATAATACTGATCTCTATGTACAAGAATATAATTACAATAATACTGCCCCTATGTACAAAAATATAAGTACTATAATACTACATCATATGTATAAAATTATAATTGCTATAATATTGCCCCTATGTAGAAGAATATAACTACTATAATACTGCACCTATGTACAAGAATATAACTACTATAATACTGCCCCTATGTACAAGAATATAACTACTATAATACTGCTCCTATGTACAAGAATATAACTACTATAATACGGCCCCTATGTACAAGAATATAACTACTATAATACTGCTCCTATGTACAAGAATATAACTACTATAATACTGCCCCTATGTACAAGAATATAACTACTATAATACTGCTCCTATGTGCAAGAATATAACTACTATAATACTACTCCTATGTACAAGAATATAATAATATAATACTGCCCCTATGTACAAGAATATAATAATATAATACTGCCCCTATGTACAAGAATATAACTACTATAATACTGCCCCTATGTACAAGAATATAACTACTATAATACTGCCCCTATGTACAAGAATATAACTACTATAATACTGCCCCTATGTACAAGAATATAACTACTATAATACTGCTCCTATGTACAAGAATATAACTACTATAATACTGCCCCTATGTACAAGAATATAGCTACTATAATACTGCTCCTATGTGCAAGAATATAACTACTATAATACTACTCCTATGTACAAGAATATATCTACTATAATACTGCTCCTATGTACAAGAAAATAACTACTATAATACTGCTCCTACGTACAAGAATATAACTACTATAATACTGCTCCTATGTACAAGAATATAACTACTATAATATGGCCCCTATGTACAAGAATATAACTACTATAATACTGCTCCTATGTGCAAGAATATAACTACTATAATACTACTCCTATGTACAAGAATATATCTACTATAATACTGCTCCTATGTACAAGAATATAACTACTATAATACTGCTCCTATGTACAAGAATATAACTACTATAATACTGCTCCTATGTACAAGAATATAACTACTATAATACTGCCCCTATGTACAAGAATATAACTACTTTAATACTGTCCCTATGTGCAAGAATATAACTACTATAATACTACTCCTATGTACAAGAATATAATAATATAATACTGCCCCTATGTACAAGAATATAATAATATAATACTGCCCCTATGTACAAGAATATAACTACTATAATACTGCCCCTATGTACAAGAATATAACTACTATAATACTGCCCCTATGTACAAGAATATAACTACTATAATACTGCCCCTATGTACAAGAATATAGCTACTATAATACTGCTCCTATGTGCAAGAATATAACTACTATAATACTACTCCTATGTACAAGAATATATCTATTATAATACTGCTCCTATGTACAAGAATATAACTACTATAATACTGCTCCTATGTACAAGAATATAACTACTATAATACTGCTCCTATGTACAAGAATATAACTGCTATAATACTGCTCCCTATGTACAAGAATATAATAATATAATACTGCCCCTATGTACAAGAATATAACTACTATAATACTGCCCCTATGTACAAGAATATAACTACTATAATACTGCTCCTATGTACAAGAATATAGCTACTATAATACTGCCCCTATGTACAAGAATATAACTACTATAACATTGCCCCTGTGTACAGGAATATAACTGCTATAATACTGCTCCCATGTACAGAAATGCTACTACTATAATGCTAATATACTAATATAATAGTGTTTCTTCATATTAGAATATATATATATATATATATATATATATATATTAGCTGAATGTAGTAGAATGTATTAACATAAATGTATTCTGCACACAAAAACCACAAAAAAAGGTTGGTGTATGTGTCAAATGTGTGCTAAGGGTGTTATATGTGTTCAAGTACGTGGTAGTGTGTGGCGCATTTTGTGTGTGTGTTCATATCCCCGAGTGTGGTGAGTATCCCATGTCGGGGCCCCACCTTAGCAACTGTACAGTATATACTCTTTGGCGCCATCGCTCTCATTCTTTAAGTCCCCTTGTTCACATCTGGCAGCTGTCAATTTGCCCCAAACTTTTCGTTTCAATTTTTCCCCATTATGTAGATAGGGGCAAAATTGATTGGTAAATTGGAACGCGCGGAGTTAAAATTTTGCCTCACAACATAGCACCCAGCGCTGCCCGGGATAGTAACTGTCTCTCGGTTTCTCTCCCATTCTCTGTCTGTCTCCCCCTCTGTATATATATATATATCTGTCTCTCTCTATCTTTGTCTATCTGTCTCTTTCCTTGTCTGTCTATCTATCTCTTTCCCTGTCTGTCTATCTATCTCTGTCACTTTCCCTGTCTGTCTCTTTCCCTGTCTGTCTCTTTCCCTCTCTTTCCCTGTTTGTCTCTTTCCCTCTCTTTCTCTGTCTGTCTCTTTCCCTCTCTTTCCCTGTCTTTCTCTTTCCCTGTCTTTCTCTTTCCCTGTCAGTCTGTTTCTTTGTCTGTGCCTGTCTCTTTGTGTCTGTCTCTTACCCTGTCTATGTCTGTTTCTTACCCTGTCTGTGTCTGCCTCTTTCCCTGTCTGTGTCTGTGTCTTTCCCTGGCTGCATTGTGACATGCCAACATTCCATATAAGGGCGTGGCTGCGCATTCTTCTGAAGTTCTGGCTGTACTGTGGCTCCCAGCTCCATTCGCTTTAATAGAGGCAGTTTTTTTGGTGAAGAACTGTAAAGAGCGGGGTTAAAATTTCCCCTCAAAACATAGCCTATGACGCTCTCGGGGTCCAGACGTGTGAGTGTGCAAAATTTTGTGGCTGTAGCTGCGACGGTGCAGATTTCAATCCCGGACATAACACACACATACACACATTCAGCTTTATATATTAGATGTGTACAATTTGGTCAAAAATATTCCTGCAATACTATCCCTTAGGGCCAAAAATGTGAATCTGAACAGATAGAAGAATGTTCTTGACCAAAGTGTCAAATCTGGAAAAAAAAACATGGTGATGTAAAACAGGTCTATGAAAAGCCCTTTATCCAGCGCCATCTATCTGCGTAACAGCCGCTGTCCCCGGGGATGGCGTTCTCTCGCAGGACACTGCGCTTCACTTGTAGGAAAGTGCAATTTCTTATCATAAGTGCTCGACATGTCCTTCACTTTCTCAATCTGAGCTGTAACTGCGTCTGTAATGTCTTTCTGCAGAAATATTTTGTCTTAAAGCCTTAAGCCTTGAATATCAGTCTGAACACCTTTTTCACAAAGTACAGAATGTAATAAAACGATGATTCACCAAAGTGTGGGTTTCATAATGCAACAGACAAAAATAACCTGCGCGCTGATACTTCTGTCAAGTGACCTTTACATCTTAATAATCACACTAATCTCTGTGCCAGGCATAATCTTTTAAACACCTTGTTTAAATGGAAGAAATGCATTTGGTTTCTAAGCCGCTTCCATCTTCTAGTTTTGGAGAAAAATATATATAACGTATTACAGTAATTCATTGCGAAGCTCAAATGACCTGTTGAAAACAAAATAAAATCAGAGCTAATGGTTCAAATATCACCATACACCCCAACCTCTTCTACCACTCTACATCCCAACCTTTCCTACCTCCCTATACCCCAAATTTTTCTACCACCCTACATCCCAACCTTTCCTACCACTCCACACCACAACCTTTCCTACCACCCTACGCCCCAAAGCTTCCTGCCACCGTACATCCCAATATTTCCTACCACCGCACACCCAAACCTTTCCTACCACCCTAAATACTAACCTTTCCTACGACCATACACCCCAACCTTTCCTACCACCGTAGACACTAACATTTCCTACCACCATACACCTCAACCTTTCCTACCACCATTCACCCCAACCTTTCCTACCACCGTACATCCCAACCCTTCCTACCACCGTACACACCAATATTTGCTACCACCATTCACTACAACCTTCCCTAGCATTGTACACCCCCAACCCTTCCAATAACGTATACCCCAACATTTCCTACCACCATACACCCTAACCTTTCCTACCACCATACACCCTAACCTTTCCTACCACTGTACACCCTAACCTTTCCTACCACCATACACTACAACCTTTCCTACCACCGTACACCACAACCTTTCCTACCACCATACACCCAACTTTTGCTACCAACGTACACCCCGTTTCCTAACATTGTACACCCCAACCGTTCCAATCCCGTATATGCCAATATTTCCTACGACCATACACCCTAACCTTTCCTACCACCGTACACCCTAACCTTTCCTACCACCGTACACCCTGACCTTTTCTACCACCGTACCCCCAAACCTTTCCTACCACCGTACACCCAAACCTTTCCTACCACCATACACCTTAACCTTTCTTACCACCATAGACACCAACATTTCCTACCACCATACACCTCAACCTTTCCTACCACCATTCACCCCAACCTTTCCTACCACCGTACATCCCAACCCTTCCTACCACCGTACACCCCAATATTTGCTACCACCATTCACCACAACCTTCCCTAACATTGTACACCCCAACTCTTCCAATAACGTATACCCCAACATTTCCTACCCCCATACACCCTAACCTTTCCTACCACCGTACAGCACAGACTTTCCTACCATCGTACACACCAACATTTCCGCTCTTTGAACACACAAATAAAATCACATGAAGTGCAACGAATGCAAAACTGTAAATTAAAGCTGCTTGTTCCAATACTTATCAACACTTACAATGCAAAATTTGGGGAATCTAGGCTTTGCCTCAGTAAAACTAAGCAAGTCCCAAAAATACCCAGAAATAGAGTACAATACAGGCATGGTTTTCCTATTTCATGCCCAGTTTGTAGGATGGTTGACGAAATTGCTCCCTTCCTACCATGTTCCATTTTTAATACTGTTGTCTTCTTTTGTGCCAGTGGGGTCTTTGGATTTCTTCTTGTACCAGGGTCTGGGTGCAACTTTTACTATGATATTTATTAATGAGGATCAATAACGCTCGGTCAGGAATAAGATACATAAAATAGGTAATTTTGTTACTGCTATTTTCATGCAAATTGTTCATTTTTATTGCAGACCCTAATGACTTAAGGGCGCTTTACATGCTACAATAAATCTTACGATGTGTCGCCAGGGTCACGTCGTAAGTGACGCACTTCCGGCATCGTAAATATGATTGTAGCGTGTAAAACCTCCGTGCAATTGCGATTGAACGAAAATCCGTTCATCGCATGCACGTCGTTCATTCCTCAAAAATTGAACGTGCGGTTGTGCAATGTTCCCGAGGCAGCACACATCGCAGTGTGTGACACCCCGGGAACATTGAACGACAGCTTACCTCCAGTCGCGGCTCCCGCCGACAATGCGGAAGGAAGGTGGTGGGCGGGATGTTTACGTCCCGCTCATCTCCGCCCCTCCGCTTCTATTGGTTGCCTACCGCGTGACGTCGATGTGACGCCGAACGTCCCTCCCACTCCAGGAAGTGGATGTTCACCGCCCACATCGAGGTCGTATGGACGGGTAAGTACGTGTGACGGGGGTTAAACAAATTGAACGTGCTGCACATACGATGGGGGCGGTTACGATCGCATATGATATCGTATGCGAAATCGTACCATGTAAAGCAGGCTTTAGTTTTCTGAAAATTCTTCAGCGGATCTTTTTTTCTGGTGGAAATAAGGTTAGATCATATTTACGTCAGCTGAGGATTTCCATTTCCATTGACTATTATAAAGCATTGGGCTGCAGTATAAACTGGATAATGGGGTGATCCATCCTATAATGATCACTGTCACCCACCCTTCTTTTGGGTAAAGACTTCAGCCGTACCATTACATGTCATCACCAATGGTATGATACTCACCTGCTCTTAAAATGCTAGTGACCCCTTTACCTCTTGCGTTCCTGTGCAGGTGCACAGATGCATCAATGCATATGTCCGCCCATGGTTGGAAGTCCTTCCCTTTGCTGATCAGCAAAAGGAAGGACTTCCAACCATGGGTGGACATATACATTGGTGCATCTGTGCACCCGCACAGGAACCCAATCCAACCATGGGTGGACATATACATTGGTGCATCTGTGCACCCGCACAGGAACCCAATCCAACCATGGGTGGACATATACATTGGTGCATGTGCACCCGCACAGGAACCCAATCCAACCATGGGTGGACATATACATTGGTGCATCTCTGCACCCGCACAGGAACACAAGAGGTGAAGGGGTCACTACCACTTGAAGAGCAGGTGAGTATTAATAATAATAATAATAATAATAATAATTTTATTCATTTATACAGCGCTATTAATTCCACAGCGCTTTACATACATTTGCAACACTGTCCCCATTGGGGCTCACAATCTAGAGTCCCTATCTGTATGTCTTTGGAGTGTGGGAGGAAACCGGAGACCCCGGAGGAAACCCACGCAAACACGGGGAGAACATACAAACTCCTTGCAGATGGTGTCCTTGGTGGGATTTGAACCCAGGACCCCAGCGCTGCAAGGCTGCAGTGCTAACCACTGAGCCACCGTGCCGCCCGAGTATTGCATTATGATGAATTATTGGACGGCAAAGAGCCCATATACTGTCCTTGCACAGGGGCCCTCTTTGGTTTTGTGTCCACCAGAGCTTCCAACTATTATTTTTGTGGTTCCTTAGCCCTGAAAAATTTGGTTTGGAAGTCTTTTCTCCTTGTTTTGTAATGTTCAAGTAGGGAATAGCCTATATACGAGAAATATGTGGCTCCTATGGGTGACTGGAGACAAGGGCCACATACCAGGTGGGCTTCATCCTTCCACAGAGTCATGGCAAACATTACAGATGGGGCATATAAGGGTCTGTAACATTGGGAGCTTGGGGGTATGAACAAACCCCAAACAGATTACATGAAAGCGATCCATAAATGGAAAAAGTACAGTATCCATATCCACTGTACAGAACGTCCAAAAAACGGGCAATTATGATAAAAATGCAAGAATATAAAATCCATCTGTAGACAACATCTCCTTATGTCAGGCATGTGAAACAAAACGTTTCCAATTAGACCGGCCATGGAAAATGTGATTCAGTGGTTTTCAGTTGAGCCAAATACAGGAAACTTATTTCGGTAGAAAAGGCAAAAGTATGCACCCGAAATTACATGTTGCCTTTTAGAGGAAAAACCCAGGCGGCAAGGGGTTAAAACAAAATATACAAAAGATTGTACATTGCAGATGCCAGAAGAAGTGATGTGTGATGAGGACGGGCCCCAGATCGTGTTTATGTTACTGCTTGTTGCACAATGTTCTCTATAGGGAACAGAGAAAACTTTTTCTTTTTTTAGTGAGTGACTTGGGATATGAGATGGATGTGCGGAGATGGAGCGGTGTGCAGCGAGGCAGTCATGATTGATTTTCTGAGCAAACAGATCTGTTCTGAAAGAAAGGCAAGAGCAGGTCAGCCACATCACTACAAAATACCCATTTTTTTTTATAATGGCGTGATCACATCCACTTTAAAGAGATACTTAGAATTTCCAACCTCAGAAACTATTTTTATTTTGAGCTGAATATGATCAAAAGTCTCAACTGTTTAATTTCTTAAAATATCTTAATAGTGAACTTAATTATGTCTTATTACAGATGGGCAGGTAGGAACCTCCAGCTGTGACGACAGATAAACTGACAGTTAGTGCCCACCTGAAGCCGCAGTGTGCGGTCACGAGTCACGATCTGTAATGTGCCCGCATGCTGCGACTTCAGGATGTACCAGAGCCGGGATTGTCGTGGGACCTTGTGTGGATTATGTCAGACCTGCTTGTTTGGTGGGTTAATAAATTGGAGAAAGAGGGATTTTATTTCAAATAAAGGATTTTTTTCAGTGCTTGTGTTTATTTCTTTTCACTTTCAAGATTAGTAATGTGGGGTCTCATAGATCCTACCCTTTATTAATTCACGGCTTAGGCACATACTTTAGGGTCCCTCTTAGGGCTCTTTTCCACTTGCGGGAGACTCGCACGTATCTCGCATTGTATTACCCGAGACAGCCTACCTCTCTCACGACAGGAGCGGGTCAGCTTCATGTATTTCTATGCAGCTGAGAGGCTCCTGTTGGGAAAGAGGTAGGCCATGCCGGGTGATGCAATGTGAGATAAGCGCGACTCTCTCGCAAGTGGAATCATACCCTTATTTTGATACACAGCCAAGATAAGTATATGGCTGGGGGCTGCAGCCTGTAGCCATATACTTTATCTATGCTGGATCTCACAATATGGGTGGTCAAAATTACATGTAAAATCTTGAAACTCTGTCTTGAGTGAAATGTTCATAACTGAGATAGGAGATGACAGTTGGTGCTTAGAAGATTCTATGGAGAGTAGAAGGAGGAGCTTGAGGATGACACAGACATTCTGTTGAGAGTTCTCCTGAAATAACAGTTACACTTTAAAGTGTAACTGTTGTTTTAATTATTTTTTCATAAATCAATAGTAAACATGAAAATAATAAACTTTATCATATATCTTATGAGTGACATCTTCTTTTTCCTCCAGGTCTGATCATTTATTTTTCAAATTTTCAGGTAAAATCTATCTTCAGTGAGTACAGACTTTACAATTACTGAGATAGGAGATGGCAGTTGGTGCTCATAATATTCTATGGAGAACTGTAACTGTTGTTTAGTAGATGGCAATTGGTGCTCATAATATTCTATGGAGAAATATAACTATTTAAGAAATGGCAGTTAGTGTTCATAATATTCTATGGAGAACTGTAGTTGTCATTTAGGAGGTGGAAGTTGGTGCTCATAATATTCTATGGAGAACTGTAACTGTTGTTTAGTAGATGGCAGTTGGTGCTCATAATATTCTATGGAGAACTATAACTATTTAAGAAATGGCAGTTAGTGTTCATAATATTCTATGGAGAACTGTAGTTGTCGTTTAGGAGGTGGCAGTTGGTGTTCATAATAGTCTATGGAGAACTATAGTTGTTGTTTAGGAAATAGCAGTCGGTGCTCACAATATTCTATGGAGAACTACAACTGTTTAGGAGTTAGCAGTTGGTGTTCATAATATTTTATGGAGAACTATAACCGTTTAGGAGATGGCAGTTGGTGCTCATAATATTCTATGGAGAACTGTAAGGGTATGTGTACATACTCTGTAGATTTGGTTCAGAAATTTTCTGCAAGAAATCTGCACCTTCTGGCAGAAAAACGCACCAAAAAATGCATGCGGTTTTTTTACATTTTTTTTATTTTTGGCGAAGTCAATGGCTGAAAGGGCTAAAAGCGCAGTAAAAAACGCCCCAACAATTGACACGCTGTAGATTTTTTCTGCACCAAATCTGCAAGGAAACAAAAAGCAACGTTTGCACAGTACTTCAGAATTCTCATACACTTTGCTGGCTTCAAGATAGGCAGGCAGATTTTGGTGCAGATTTCTCAAAAAACACATCAAAAACTGTGTTAAAAAAGCACCATATGCACAGGGCCTATCATTTCAGGAGAACTTGCAGCAGAATGTCGATGTCGGCCTCGAGCTCCTCCGTGATGGCGACAGTAACACATATGGGCTGAAAAGTGACAACTAATTTCGGTCATTTCACTTCATTAAAACATTTATTAAATTGATTCTAATGACTAAAATGGCGAAATCCTCGCACAGATTATCATCAGCTCATTGCATGAGCCGCAAGAAAGCCCAAAGTCTGAACGAAAAATTAGATTTTTTTTTTTAAAGCTTTTCTCGAGGTACCTGTCTTATCAGAAGTGAAGAATAAATGATTCAATACTTTCTTTTCTAATAATAGCGGCGCTTAAAGTGGAACTAACGCTATCCGGGCCGCTTAATATAATCTGATTCTGATTAAGAATTTATACGGCCCACATGCAGCTCCAAATGAGAAAATGATTGAATGTCTATCTCCCGATATGAGAATGGGATTCTGAATAATGTATTTTACCACGCTCAATACATCACCTTGAGAAATAATGGATTTATTATGTTTTTGTCAGTGGGTAGGATGATGTATTTCCGCAAGAAAAAAAAATAAGTCTTGAAAAGTTCACATCAGAACTTTTTATCCATAGAGACCAGATGTATTCTGTAGAGAAAGTGAAATCTGCTTCAGGAGATGCAGGAGATACTTTGGGGAGTATTTGGAGGAGTTTTCAGTTTCCTGAGGAAATTTTGAAGAGTTTTTCACGTATTTTTGCACATTTTTTCCCCCTGAACCCTCTTTTTTGCAGCCTTTTCATTGGATATTGCCTAGTTTGGAGACGTTACTGTAGCGCCCCACGGGGCAGGTGCATTTAACCTATTCGTCGCCGAGCCGTCGACTGTCATTGTCACGGGCGGCCTAGCCCAGCTCCGTTGCCCCAAGGCTTACAGAAGATGGCAGGGGAGAGATGATGGTGGGTAGTAGCGAGGTGAATGTCGTGACGCCCCCTGTGGTATGCGGCCAGGGAATCTGCCGCCGCTGCTGTCGCTGTCCTCCGGGCAGATGGTGGTAGCAGCTATGGATGGTATCGCTCCCCACCGGTGGAGCGGGCCCCGGGGAGGATGGTGAGGGGAGTAGTGATGGCGAGCACCGAATGGCGGGGCAGCGGTGCCGGTAATGAAGAAACAGAGTCTATGGCTGCAGTTCCAGGTTGTTTACTCCCTTTTAGTGCTCACCCGAGTATTACCAGTCCCTGGGTTTCATGAGTAGAACTCTTGTCCCTATATGCAGGTGCCGCGGTTCCGATGTGGGGTCTGGCGTTATCCTAGGCCCCAGATCCTATATGGCTGTGTGCTCTGTAGGACTGGGGCCACTCTGTTAGCGACCCTTTTATTACCCGACCCTAGCCCAGTCCTCAGTGGGAACAGGGCAACCTGGTGTGTATTTCAGCGTGTAATGTAGTGAAACCGGGACTGATCTCCTCAGGATCCTGGCCTAGCATTACACCCAAATTTGGATGCAATACTCTGTGGCGACTGAAGCCTCAGGGGCGCTACATTACCATTAGGACATGCTCTTTTTCTGTGGAGTTTTTGGATTTTAGCTCTTCCAAAAGAACTTCTATCAACACGTTTTGAAGAGTTTTTCAAGCACTTCTGCGCAGTTTTTTATCCCCTGAAGCATTTCTTTTTCAGCCTTTTAATTGGACAGTGCGTAGTATGGAGAGTTTTGGGTTGATCGAATACCTCAAATATTCGGCTTCGCGAATAGTTGCCGAATAAATCGGCGCTATTCGAATATTTGCAAATATTCGATGGGCAATGTAAGTCTATGGGAAACCCGAATATCAACTATTCGGAACTATTCGGGCTGCCCATAGACTTACATTGCGCATCAAATATTCGCATAGTGGCAACCTATTCGGAAAATTTGCGCGAAGCCGAATACTTGAGGTATTCGATCAACCCTATTTAACAATAGAAATTAACAGGAAGAGTCTTTAGCCCGCTTTACACGCTACAATATATCTTACAATGTGTCGGCGGGGTCACGTCGTAAGTGACGCACATCCGGCATCGTAAGGTATGTTGTAGTGTGTGACAGCTACGTGCAATTGCGATTGAACGAAAAACCGTTCATCGCATGCACGTTGTTCATTCCTGACGAATTGAACGTCAGATTGTTCATCGTACCCGGGGTAGCGCACATCGCAGTGTGTGACACCCCGGGAACGATGAACAGATCTCACCTGCCTCCTGCGGCTCCCGGCCAGTAATGCGGAAGGAAGGAGGTGGGCGGGATGTTTAAGTCATGCTCAGCTCCGCCCCTCCGCTTCTATAGGCCGGCTGCTGCGTGACGTCGATGTGACGCCGAATGTCCCTCCCACTCCAGGAAGTGGATGTTCGCCGCCCACAGCGAGGTCGTATGGAAGGTAAGTGCGTGTGACGGGGGTTAATCGTTTGTGCAGCACGTTCAACAAATTGAACGTTCCACACATGCGATGGGGGCGTTGCAAATCGCATACGATATCGTATGCGAAATTGAAACGTGTAAAGCAGGCTTTCTGAGCAATTTTTCAGGCTTCTTTTGGGTCAACTCCAGTCCAAAAGTTTCCTTAGAACATTCTTTATGAACCTAAATTAATTCTGCAGATTTCCTTGGGCTCTACCCAAAATCTCAGCCAAATGATCTTTGGACATTTCACATTAGGATCAAGAGGGATCAAACTGTTTGGATGCCATGTTTGTCATCATTGAAATAAAAACACACCCGGGAGTATCGGGGAGTACCCGGGAGCAGGGCCACTATCAGGGCATTACTAGTGGAACTCCTGTAGCGGGCCCGGTGAGCAGGAGGCGGGGCCCGGACACGCTGACAGGCCCCTCCCCTTTCCCTCCTCTTCTCCCCGGGCCCCAGGGCAGGGGGCGTTGACTACATTTCGCATGGCGGGCTGGTCGTGAAGTGAGCAGGAGGCGGGACCCGGACACGGTGACAGGCCCCTCCCCTTTCATTCCTCTGCTCCCCGGGCCCCAGCGCAGGGGGCGTTAACAGTACACTTCGCAGGGCGGGATGGCCGTGCAGTGAGCAGGAGGCGGGGCCCCTCCCCTTTTATTTCTCTGGTCCCCGGGCCCCATGGGCAGGGGGTGGGGACGTTGCACTGACAGCACCTGCAGTCGCACAGGGGCCCCAAGCGGGAGCGGGCCCCTAGAGCCTGAAAACGTACTGAGTATGTCATAGCTCCCTGGTACTTAAGGACCCATGACGTACCCAGTACGTCACGGTGAGATCGTGGCCCCGGTGGCTGCGATCGCTGCAGATATCTTAGATTGGGGGGGGGATGAGTGGCCCTCTGCCTGACCTCAGGAGGGGTGGTGTCTCCTCCCTGGCCCTAAGGAGGCTGTGATTGGCTGACGAACGCCGCTCAGCCAATCACAGCCACTGTAATGTTCCAACCATTGAAAATGGCTGTAACATTAAAATCCAGCCCTGATCAGTGCAGCTGTAGCACCGATCATTGGCTGGAGCTGGGTGACCTCTGCTGCACCTGCCCCCAGCTGCTGTGAGACCCCCCCACTTGCTGTGAGACCCCCCCACCTGCTGTGAGGTGGAGACCCCCCCACCTGCTGTGAGACCCCCTCACCTGCTGTGAGACCCCCCCACCTGCTGTGAGACCCCCCCACCTGCTGTGAGACCCCCCACCTGCTGTGAGACCCCCCCACCTGCTGTGTGAGACCCCCCCACCTGCTGTGAGACCCCCCACCTGCTGTGAGAACCCTCCCACTTGCTGTGAGACGCCCCCACTTGTTGTGTGAGACCCCCCCCACTTGTTGTGTGAGACCCCCCCACCTGCTGTGTGAGACCCCCCCACCTGCTGTGTGAGACCTCCCCCACCTGCTGTGTGAGACCCCCCCACCTGCTGTGAGACCCCCCCACCTGCTGTGATATCCCCCACCTGCTGTGATACCCCCCCACCTGCTGTGAGACCCCCCCACCTGCTGTGAGACCCCCCCACCTGCTGTGTGAGACCCCCCACCTGCTGTGTGAGACCCCCCCACCTGCTATGAGACCCCCCCCACCTGCTGTGAGACCCCCCACCTGCTGTGAGACCCCCCACCTGCTGTGAGACCCCCCCACCTGCTGTGAGACCCCCCCACCTGCTGTGAGACCCCCCACCTGCTGTGAGACCCCCCCACCTGCTGTGAGACCCCCCCACCCACTGTCCATCCGTCCCTCTGTCCCTCTGCCCCTCTGTCCCTCCGTCCCTCCGTCCCTCCGTCCCTCCGCCCCTCCGTCCCTCTGTCCCTCTCAGGGATGTCACAGGTGGCCCTGCCCGACTTCGTGGCCCCGAGGTGTACAATAAAAGGGGATTTGGATGATGGTGGAGAATGATGAGGATGATAGTCTTGTGACGCCACCTGTGGTACGTGGCCAGGGATTAGCCGCCGCTGCTGTCTCTGTCCTCCGGGGCGGATGGTGTTGCAGCAAGGATGGTTCTGCTCCCCACAGGTAGAGCGGGGCCCCGGGGAGGATGATGAGGAGAGTAGTGGCCGTTGGTGCCGAAGCACTGGGTGACGGCAATCAAAAGGCTGAATCAGCTGCTGTGGTTCCAGCCGTGGTGGGCCCCAGCTGATCCCGGATCTGTTGGAGGTTAGAACTGGTACGGTGGACGATGGGCCCTTCCTTCTTGCGCCTTTACAGATGGATCCCAGTTGCCTGATGCTGCTTGGGGATCCCGGTTCGTGTATTGTTAGCTCCTGTCCCGTGTGTAGGTGACGCGGGGCCGCTGTGGGGCTTGACTGTAATCACGACTTCAGACCCTATGTGGCACTGTGCTCCGGGATCTCGTGGTGGTCAGAGGGACTTGCAATCCCCCGGTCCTGCAGATTCTGGTGATACAACGTGAAGTCTGTTCCACCCTAAGGCTCTGCACCCTGAACCGCACCGGTCCCACTGCTGTTCTCTCCTGCTGGAGAACACTCTAACTGTTGTGTAAGCTCCTAACTCCCCCCAGTGGCTGCTCCTCCCCCGGTTCCCTGTCACTAGTGGGTGGCCGCCCCCCATGTTTGGTGACTAGCTTAAGACCCGACCCTAGCCTGGTCCCCAATGGGGAGGGCAACTTGGTTGTGCATATGAGTTTGTGTTGTGGAACTGGTACCGACCTCCTCTGGATCCAAGATGAGTACTGCACCTTAAGTGAGGTGCAGTACCATGTGGTGACTGAAGCCACAGGGGCGCCACATATCCATCTATCTATCTAGCCATCTATCTATATAGCCATCTATCTATGATTCTATCTATCTGCTGAAAGAGCCTTAAAGGGAATCTGTCAGCAGGTTTTTGCTCCCCCATCTGAGAGCAGCATAAAGTAGAAACAGAGACCCTGATTCCAATGATGTGTCACTTACTGGGCTGTTTGCTTTCATTGTGATAAAATCCATGTTTTCTCTGCTGCAGATCTAGCAATTATACAGAGCTCATGAGTATGCTGGACTACCTGTAGCATGACAAGTAGCCCTGGAATCAGGATCTCTTCCCCTATGTTATTCTGCGCTCAGATTAGGTGTTAAAAACCTTTTGACAGATTCCCTTTGAAGGGGTCAGGTCTAAATCCACAAGTCTGCATTATCACAATTTGGTTTCAATTAGTTTAAAAACTGTGACACATTCCCTTAAAGAAAAAAAAATAGATATATACCAAAGAAGTTAGATTTAAAAAAAAGTTAGAGTAAAGTAGGGCCCGGCCAAAAGAGTCCACCTTGTCGTGGAGTCAGGCTTAAAAAAATCTTTTGGCCAAAACAAAATCTGATGGCTGCGTGTGTGATACGGTGTTCAGTGTAAAGGGTTAATGTGTGATTGGTGAGGCTGTAGTGCAGAAGTGAAGTTTTCCAAGCGTGGCGGTGGGACTGTGGAACATTCGTGGGGTGGAGGCGGAGCTGGGGGCGGAGCCTGGGTGGAGGCGGAGCTGGGGCGGAGCCTCAAGGGGGCCCCGAACTTTTTCCAGTGTGCGGCCCTGAAATTCCTAGTGGCAGCCCTGCCCGGGAGAGCAAGTGCTGACCTTGACGGTGCACTACTGACCCCAGTACCGGCGGTGAGTATATGTTTCAGCTTAAGGGGATAAACACTCTGATTGAGAAGGGATAGTCAAGGTGTGTAAGGGGATAACAGAGGCTGGGGATTCTAGACTGGCCTTACTCCAGAGATAGCACTAATAGTGAAGATGTCTGGGCCGCCTTCCTTGCCCTACCCCTGGCAGGCTCTGATCTTATACCACCACTCCCCCTCCCCAGGAAAGGACTGGGACAGGAGTAGTTGAACCCGCAGATATAGACAAACGGCGAAACCAAAAAAACTCTATCACAAAGCTAGCACTCACCGAGATATAACACAATACATGATAAGGAGGAAATAAAGAGCAGGGAGAAAATAACCAGATGATGAGAGGATTTCCACAGCATACCAAGCAGCCCATAATAAGTCACCAGCAACAGGAACACAAAAGCACACGGAGTGGTTTTAGCAAAAGCTATAGTCGGCATTGGAAGACATGCTCCACCACCTTAAAAAGGTGGGGAGTAACTGTGATAGGTCTCTCACAACATGTGATCCAAGAAGTAACCAGCAGGCTAACAGAGATTAAATCCTGCATTCTCGATCACTAATGAGCACACAGCTGGTCGACGCCATGAGCACACAGCTGGTTGACGCCATGAACACACAGCTGGTCGACGCCGAGTCTGTCTGTGGAGCTGAGAAGCACCAGAAAAGTTAGTGTGGAGTGCCATTCCATTCTGCAATGGGAATTGTGTCAGATGTCGCCATGACACTCAGTGAGTTTAGAGCCAAACACAGTGTGCCACGGATTGTCCAAGTAGTGGACCACCCCTTTAAATCTAATAGAAGGAGGCATGGAGAAAATAAAAGCGAGGAGAGTAGATAACAGGGTCTCTGTGACTCAATGAAAACTCCATAGGTTCTACCTGTGACATAGCATAAGGGCGGCTTTGCACGTTGCAACATCGCACGTGCGATGTCGGTGGGGTCAAATCGAAAGTGACGCACATCCGGCGTCACTTGCGATGTCGTAGTGTGTAAATTCTAGATGATACGATTAACGAGCGCAAAAGCGTCGTTATCGTATCATCGGTGCAGGCTCCAACATTTCCATAATGCCGCTGCAGAGACAGGTACGATGTTGTTCCTCGTTCCTGCGGCAGCACACATTGCTGTGTGTGAAGCCATAGGAGCGAGGAACATCTCCTACCTGTGTCCCAGCTGCAATGAGAAGGAAGGAGGCGGGTGAGATATGTTTACATCCTGCTGATCTCCGCCCCTCCGCCGCTATTAGCCGCCTGCCGTGTGACGCCGCTATGACGCCGCACGACCCGCCCCCTTAGGAAGGAGGCGGGTCGCCGGCCAGAGCGACGGTCGCAGGGCAGGTAAGTGCATGTGAAGCTGGCGTAGCGATAATGTTCGCTACGCCAGCTATCACAAGATATCGTACCTGCGACGGGGGCGGGGACTATCGCGTGCGACATCGTAGCATCGGCTAAGAGTGGGAGATCAGGCATAGGACGAAAACAGAAAACTAGAGAAAATCCAAATGGCAAATCTACCAGTTTTGGAAATTAAATTAGTCTAGAACTCATTTGCTGCTCTGAATTCTACAATATTTGATTAAGCAAAACTATAAAACTAGAAACAGGTAAAAAAAATTAACAACTTGGAGTTTCTAATTAAAAATAGAGATTAGTTTGAAAATCTACTTTATTAGATGCCTCCCATATATTCGACAGAAGGAACAGTTACAGGAGGACCCTAAATGGCTGTTGATTAGACAGACTAATACAAATTTTGTATAGGTATGTGCAATACTTCTTTTCCCCTGCGGAGGCACTGCAGAGAAACTGAATACTTGCTGACAGGTCCCTGGATAAATTACAGCTGAAAGCTGGGAGCAGTGGGATAATATAATGTAAGTAAGCCTATATTATTTAAACTATTGTAATTAAAAGAGATTAATTTATCAATAGATAATACATAGTGGAAAAACGTGCCCAATTTCATTCAATCAAAACTCGCCTATCATTTTTGCTTTGGAGATACAGTATGAAAGTTTCCCTGTGATTTGGTACTATGAACAACATGGCCTAGATGTGTGAAGAGTGGCTATTGCGTTCTCTTTAAAAAAAAAAAGAACAACATTTGTGAAGCCTAAACATTTGCTGACATGGGTCATGGAGTTGTGTGATTCTCTACAAGCCCACCAAGATTCAGGATAGGTAAGTATGGAAAAGGTAGAGTCACACAAGTGACAATGGAAGTATGGCGCACAACGCGACACACTACACCATTAAGGGTACACCGGCGGGGACACTTTAACAGCAGTGGGCCCTAGCATTAGTCAGGGGATAGATGGGACACCTCCTTCACTCACCCTACACTCCTAGCCAGTCCCTATACAGGTTCCACACCTGTCGCCAAACAGGATACCTGAGACTCTGGCAGACCCTGTAATAGCCCTGGCTAGTGAGCTGACAGATGAGGGACACTAGCCCCACTGCTGCACTAATACAACCCCAAGGGAAGGAAAGACAGACAGAGGGAAAAACAACAACAGCCTGCTGAAGTCAAGACTGCAGCCTACACAGCAACTTGCAGAGAGGGCTACTCCTTCCACCTCCAGGCCAAGCATTCAAATGAGAAGAGAATAACCGGCACCCTCTACTGGGAGCAGAAGGTATATATAGCAATTGGGAGTGGTCCAAACCAGAAACACCTGAAGTGGTAATGAGGTGCTTGCTGGCAAGATATACAAGCATTAACCCTCTCCTTGTCAAAGGAAAAGGAATACATTTAATTTGTAGAGTCTCAAAGCAAAGAGACTTTGGCCCAGAACCTGTCACTAATCCCTACCAGTGAGAGATGACTGTTATGATCCGGAACCATGAAAGACCACCATAAATCATTGGTAAAAGGTGACAAGAGCATTGGCAACTAATCTGGCCGCCATCCCCTTACTAACCATCAACACTAGAAGTAGCCGAGGGGTGAACTAACATCCTGTGCACCGCGGACCCAGTCGGAGAACTAGCTATCCTAAAGGAAGGAAAGATGAATAACTCTCTGCCTCAGAAAATAGATAAAGAATAGCAAGCCCCCCACATTCAAAGACCGCGGTGATATAGGAAAACACAATACACAGATAGATGATAGGATTAGCAAAAGGTGAGGCCCTACTGACTAAATAGGACAGGATAGGAAAGGGACTGATGGTGGCCAGAAAAAAACCCTGCAAAAATCCAAAAACCTGATAGTACAAAAAGCACTCAGATCGCTAGATCTGAACTCCATCCTATACCAGGCGCTCTTGTCAAACCAATGAACAGAAAGCAGGAACCATTACTAATTCAAGAAGCAACAGACACATGGACTTATAGGAGCAATACTCCAAACATAGCTGCAGGGAGCTTCCCAGCTAAGCAACTGAGAGGGAAGATTCCTGCATGCAAATAAACTGACAAAAACCACAGCAAATGACAAATTCAGATAAGAGTAAAAAGAACCAAACAACAAATAAAGAGCCAAGCACTTATCTGGGGTAGATGTGGTCTGGAGCAGGATGAAGCAGGCTGGTGAACAAAGAACAACTGACATCCGGCATAGCCTGCCAGCAGACCAGGGTTTAAATAGGCAGAGAGTTTAGCAATGGAAAAGCCCATTGCTCAACACACCTGGTCTCTGTCCAAACCATTCCTGGCCACAAGAGGGAGCCTCACAGCAGCAAAAGCATAACTGAAATTCACAACAGATGACCGTGACAGGTAGGGAATGGAAAATTGTGACACCGAAGATGTTTGCGGAACAATTTCTGCAAAAAAAAAGTAACAATTGAAAGAAGTCTTCATGGTGATCTGGGACGGAAAAGACAGAAGAGTTAACAGCTACAATCAGAGAAGATATCAGCTGTGAATCAATGGCTATAACTATACTGTATTCACTCATCCGGTGTCCATAGCACCTGATATCTCCCTACGTATGGTCTCTGCATTAGGGGGATTGTTATTGGTCTATGTCTAGTGGATTTACTTTGTAATATTATGGTAAAATGATTTTGTCACTATGGAGTTGTCATGGAAGAGATCATGCGGCAGTAATAATTTGGGCTTTTATAGAAGTAATTTTGGTATTTGTATAGCGAGTAATGTTAAGTAACAGGATTGAAGTAATATTAATCCAATTAAGGGTGGTAAAATGTCCCTCCCAATCCCTCTAAACAGAGCCTCCCAAACCCTCTAAAAGGAGAGATTTTCTCTTTACATTTGGCTAATCTTACAGGAGTCCATTGAGTTAAATGACCCCCTCTTATTTCCACCAGTTCACTGGATTATAATGACCTACACAAAACAACAGCCCACTTCCCACAATGCACACCACAGGAAACCAGTCCCTCCATATCCGCATGTCCGTTCTTCTCTGTCCCACATTCGGCCAAGCCTGAGGCTTCCATAGCTCACAGAATTTAGAAAAGACTGTCTCATTCAGTTCACCCAATTCCATAATTACACTCTGACACCTGTCTGTCACGCTAGGTACGGGGGACTACCAAGTGAAATGGAAGGGAAACCCTGCGTCTAGGGAAGGGGGAGATGATGACCCCTGACCGAACCTGCTGCTGCTCCCTGGGGTCCCTCACCACCCTAGATAAGTTCCGTACCTATGCGCCGAGCAGGATACCTGACTCTAGGATGACCCTATAGCTGGGCCCTAGATAGGGAACTGATGAGATGAGCTCTTCGTCAACCTCACTAAACACTAAAGAAGACACAGGGAGCACACACATGAACAACTTATGTCCAGATGAGATAGGTAGAAGTTTAGCAAAAGAGCAGCAATGATCCTAAAGATGAGTGCAAGCCACCTGCTTGCGTCCAGAGCTTGTGAAGGAACGGAATATCACCAGCACAAGTCAAGGGAAAATGAGAGTATTTAAACTCATAAGGAAATAAAGATGATTGGCAGCGGAAAAGGAAGAGGAGGTCCACTGGGTCCTAAAGGGAAAAGGATGAAAACAAAGCAGAGGAGATACCTAGTACACTGAATACTGACAGCAGGAACAATAGAAAGTCAGGGAGCCTTTTGTGCAGTCAAACGCTGTGACCTTCCATTGCCAGACACCACATGACTGTCTGTCACCTGTGACACTGTCGGTCTCTATCTTAACATCTACTGTGGAGCTTCCACTCATGCACATCATCACCCATGGGTATGCTCTTCAATAGACAAGTTGAGATCCACTGCTCTCACTGGACAAAGAAACGTTCCTCCCGCACCCTCACCACACAATCACCATCTTCTTGCTCCACTGACACTTAAGGGTACATTACACGCTGCGATATCGGTACCGACGTCGCTAGCGAGCGTATCTGTCCCCGTCGGTTGTGCGTCACGGGCAAATCGCTGCCCGTGGCGCACAACATCGCTAACACCTGTCACACATATTACCTTCCCTGCGACGTCGCTCTGGCCGGCGATCTGCCTCCTTTCTAAGGGGGTGGTGCGTTCGGCGTCACAGCGACCTCATACAACAGCCGTCCAATAGCAGAGGAGGGGCGGAGATGAACGGCCGGAACATGCAGCCCACCTCCTTCCTTCCTCATTGCCGGTGGACGCAGGTAAGGAGATGTTCGTCGTTCCTGCGGTGTCACACATAGCAATGTGTGATGCTGCAGGAACGACGAACAACATTGTACCTGTGGCAGCAGCGATATTAAGCAAAGGAGCGACGTGTCAACGATCACCATTTTTGAACGATTTTGCGGTTGTTGATCGTCACTCCTTGGTGTCACATGCTGCGATATCGCTACCGGCGCCGGATGTGCGTCACTAACGATGTGACCCCGACGATATATCGGTAGCGATGTCGCAGCATGTAATGCCCGCTTTACTGTCCCAGTCTCCTCCACTCACAATTTGAGCATGGTCCTGTGACGCCCTGGACTAGCCAGGTAGTCACAGGTAGTCCCTTGCACAAACACCTGCCCCTAAAAAGGTACCAGCAGCCAACCTTAAAACCCTGAGTCATCCCTCTCAGGTTCTGATGTCCACACCCCGGGGGGGCAGAGCCAGGCTGTTGGCCACGCCCACCGAGGAGTTTGGATGGCCTGAGTCGGGAAAAACACAGAGAGTTCTGCCTAGGAGGTGAAAAGGAGAGGAAGGAGAGGAGCAGGGAGAGAGTTAGGAGAAGACATCTGTCAGGGATCTGGGTTGGAGCCCGGATACACTGTGGCCAGGAGGCAGACGGTGGTGGCCGCCTGCAGGAGCTGGGATTACAGCCGGTGGAACCGTAAGGGACCGTGACTGGGTAGTGGCCCGCCGGTACCAAACCAGGGAACCGATTGGAAACCGGAGCACCAGGAGGAGTACTCAGACCCAGTACGTGGCTCAGAAACCACTGGACCGAGTCGAATTCACTGATTGGGGTCTGGACTTTAGGTCCTTTCCCACCCAAGACCCGACTGAAGACAACAGCCCAACCATAGGGATAGAAAGCCACCTCCCAGGCATCGAGATCCCACGGGCCAGCGTCTGCGGGCAAAAGGGCTCTACCGGCACACAAACACAGCTGGGGAGTGGACTACCGTTGCTCAGGCATAGGAGTCACCATTCTACTAAAAGCGAGGTGCAGGAGAAAGGCGGAAACCATCAACCTAAAAAGGGGAAAAGCGCAGCCGGCTGCGGGCACCGTCCACCATCTTGTTTGGTTTACCAGAGACTCCAGTGTATCTGTAATAATGAGTACAACAGTGCCCTCGGGCCGCACACCGCACCGCACCGACACGCCAGCACGCATCCGTCCCCTGCCTAAGCACCTCCCTTGGCCCTCAGGACCATCACCCCCCTGCCCACGGAGGGGTCAACACCAAGTTGCGCAACACCGTCCCCGGGAGCCTAGTCAACGGCAGAGGTGGTGTCCATCAATTCACCACAACCCGTGGGTGGCGTCACGAACTTAACCCCCAAAAACAACCGCGGCCCCGGCCGTGGACCTCCCCACTGAACACCACCCATCACGTAGCGCCACCATCCCTTCAGTGCAACGTGACCCCCCGGGTCCGGGAGGACCTCGAGCCACCCACCGACGAGCACGGATCCGAGCGGCTCGGCAGCCGGCCGAGCCCCGAGGCGGTACAGTCCCCTAACACAACATGTGGCTGCAGCCACACACTGATTTACTTCCTGCTACCGGCTTCCTTATATCACCCTCTGATTGGAAAGATGTGGCTTGCAACTATATAATGTAGATACCTGTAAATCTTAGTATATAGCATTACCACATTGTGTCTGCCCTGCCTCCTTCAGAAATACAGAAAAGAAGAGGTTACTAAAGCCAAAAATACTCACCCACAAAGTAGTTACTGGGAAGATAAGCATGCCCATTAATCACACTTAATAAACCACATTCGCATTGAGCACTTGACAATATTGCCACTTACATAAATGCAGTAATTAAGAAAAAAAAAGTGATTGGGACAAATTCGGCAATTCAGTGCAGAACATCCTGTTATGGATCACTATGTCTGGCTCCAGCCGCCGGCAAGCTGGCTGCAAAATACACTCACACTACACTATTTCTTCTTTCTCTTTTATCCATAATGACACATAATATCAGTAAATTAGAGGAGAAGACAGCGGCGTGACATCTTCACAACAATTTACTGCCACCAAGTGTAAGCTGAGGTATCCAGGAACAAAATACATAACAGAGCTGCAGTCTAATGGTGGAAGACAGCCATAATACAGAGCATATACGGCCCAGGGGTCATCTATAGGGTCTAGTGCGGAGCAGTAATATGCACTGTGTCTGCTGAGTCCTCTTCTGGAAGAGAAAAACAGATAGGGGTAGCATGGCTGCTGGTAAGCTCCAGACATAAATGGAGGTGGCACTGTGGGACTGATAAAATAATGCGTTGTATAGGCACTGTACATGATTTTATAGTTATTTTGGAAATGCTACATGGAGATTGCTGAATACTGTGTGGATTTATCTTTATATTGTATGCAGTGCATCATATTTTGTATATAGTGCTGAACCACAGCTCATCACCGCCCTATATCTCCTCCCTCATTTCTGTCTACCGCCCTACCTGTCCTCTCCACAGTACTGTATCACTGTACATATCCTCCCTCATCTCTCTGTCTATTACCCTATTCTCCACAGAGCTGCACCGCCCTACATCTCCGTTAACAGTCTACCACCCTACCCTTGCTCTTCACAGTGATGCACCACCCTACATCTTCTCCCTTATAACAGTCTACCATCCTACCCATGCTTTCCACAGATCTGTATTGCCTTACATATTCTTCCTCATCTTTCTCTACCACCCTATCCATGCTCTCTACAGTGCTGCACTGTCCTACCTCTCCTACCTTATCATGGTTTACCAACCTACCTTTGCTCTCCACAGTTCTGTATTACTCTATATATTATTCCTCATCTGTCTACCACCCTATCCATGCTCTCAACTGTGTTGCACTGCCCTTCCTCTCCTCCCTAATCACTGTCTACCACCCTACACCTGCTCTCCACGGTTCTGCATCACTCTATATATTCTTCCTCATCTCTGTCTACCACCTATATATTGTTTCCCATCTCTGTCTGCCACCCTATCCATGCTCTCCACAGTGCTGCACCACCCTACGTCTTCTCCCTTATCATGGTCTACCACCCTACTCCTCTCCTCCACAGTTCGGTATTACTCTATGTATTCTTCATCTCTGTCTACCACCCTATCCATGCTCTACACAGTTCTGCACCGCCCTACTTCTCCTCCCTTATCACGGTCTACCACCCTACCCTTGACCTCCACAGTTCGGTATTACTCTATATATTCTTCATCTTTGTCTAGCACCCTATCCATGCTCTCCACAGTGCTGCACCACCCTACCTCTCCTCCTTTATCACAGTCTACCACCCTACCCTTGTCCTCCACAGTTTGGTAATACTCTATATATTCTTCATCTCTGTCTACCACCCTATCCATGCTCTCCACAGTGCTGCACCGCCCTACCTCTTCTCCCTTATCTCTATCCACTACCCTACCCAGCTCTCCGTACAAATAATTATATAATACTCTTATGAACTCTTTTATAATACAGTTCGATCTTGAATCATGGCGACTTGATGGATGAACACTCTGTAGGAAGATTGATCATGTGCAAGTCTAGATAGTATAACGGTGGAGAAGACCCTGGTGGACCTGTCAAGGTAACAATGGAGAAGACCCTGCTGGACCTACCTAGGCTGCACACAATTGATCTTCCTACAGAACCATGGATCGAGATTGAGTCAAAGGCTGTTGAAAGAATTTGGCTAAATTTTATTTTTTAAAATGACAGGTCCTCTCGAAGTAAAGTGTTGACATTAAAGGGATGTAAAAAAATTAGATATTAGGTGTAGTGTTTACTATATTGAATAAAAAAATTAAAACAAATACATTAAAAAAATTACTTTTCATATTAGTATAGCACATGTCTACCTAATCTCCAGCGGTGGTGCAGCTGAACACAGTCTACTGTTCTCTGTTAACAGCCACTTTCCACAGCCGACGGCACAGAGAAGGTCCTAAGTGTTTTATTAGATTATTTCCACTCCCACAATTTTTTCCACTCGCTCTATTTATAGATCATTTTACACCTGAAGCTAAAAATAGACGGAGCGATGTTTGAGGACAATAACTCCCCGAGAAATCCTCCTAGACTTCAGTGGTTGCTATGGACTCGTCTCATCCTCATAGGCGACAGAACATTATGTGGAGTGACAGCCGTGCACCCCGGGATAGGGGGAGATGTAAAATATTGCATGGAGGGTAAATATCAGCCCCTAACAACAACTCATGAGCAAAAGACTATCCAAAAGTCTTACATGTGTCTCAAGGGAACAAGACCTGAGTAATGGTCTTTACTAGTTAATAGTAAGTGTGGTGTCTCCAGATCATATGACAGAGGGGGCGATGGAGGTGTGAGGAGCTGGTCTCTATAGCTGCTGCAGAGGTTATGTTGCCTAGCAACAGCACAATGGGAAAGTCTCTAACATTCTAAAATAGCAAAGAATCATTTAAAGCTGAATTTTTGTGTAAAGGACACCTTCATAAATATATATATATATATATATATACAAACATACATCTAATGTATGTATATATAATTGCTTTCAGACCTCAAATAATACAAAGAAGACAAGGTTATCCTGAAAAAACAGTTGCTTCCTTCTGCTCAGGCAATGTTCCCCAACTCTGAGGACTGTTTTTTCCAGCAGGACAATGCGTCATGCCACACAACTAGGTCAATCAATGTGTGGATGAAGGACCACCACATCAAAACCCTGTCATGGCCAGCCCAATCTCCAGACCTGAACCCCATTGAAACCCTCTGGAATGTAATCAAGAGGAAGATGGATAGTCACAAGCCGTCAATCAAAGAAGTTAAAGAATGTACGTCTGGAACAGCTATGGTGGGAACAAGGAGCAAGACTCAAAAATATACAACTAAACAATAGGATAAAGAGTTGCATACCTGTCACAATGTATAGGGGAATAATGAAAATCAGAACTGCTATGGGAATGCTAGACTGAATAAATACAATGGACTATCTGAAAAAAGTGAAAAACATGAAAATGATATGTGCATAACTGCTATGAATAATAGGAATGAGAGATGTTTAGCCATTGTATTGATCAATGCAGAGGAGCCCCAAACCAAACTCCAAGGTAATCTCTATTTCTGGGGTCCCTAACCTATGTGTAACCTCACCTGAAGTTAAAAACTCTGTATGGGAAGCAAAGGACCAAGCTATATAAGTCAAAGAAGAACTGCTTAAACTTTTGCACCAGGAGTGGCATAAGGTCACCCAAAAGCAGTGTGACAGACTGGTGGAAAGCAGCCAAGACGCATGAAAGCTGGGATTAAAAATCATGGTTATTCCACAAAATATTGATTTCTGAACTCTTCCTGAGGTAAAACATTAATATTGCTGTTTCTAAATGATTATGAACTTGTTTTCTTTGCATTATTTGAGGTGTGAAAGCACTGTGCATTTTTTGTTTATTTTGACTATTTCTCATTTTTAGAAAATAAATACAACATTTTTTGCTTGGAAATTCGGAGACGTCAGTAGTTTATAGAATAAAAGAATAATTTACATTTTAGTCAAAAATATAAAGAGAAAAATCAGAAAAACTAAATAACTGACTGAATTTCATTCAAGGGAGGTAAAAACAATGTGTTTGGATGATGCGTGCATGAAAAAAAATCAAACCCATCGCACTGTCCCCCGGAAATGCTATGTTTATAGCTGCCCAATCATTGACTTTCATTATACTCGTTACTTGAGTTACTTGAGTTCAGAGTGTCCAACCTGCTCGAATACAGTAAAGAGCACTTCTGTGCTTGCTCATCATTAGCCAGGTCCTTTCTAAAAGAATTAAAAGTGTCCAGTTTTTATTCTTATTTTATTCTTGCTGCCCCCGAGTATTTATTTTTTTCTTTTTCTTCTTAAACCCACTATAAGGTTCCAGAGTTATGGGCCTTTTTTTATTTGGTATTAATTTTTATTGTCTTTACGAAGAGGGCATGTCCTGCAGGGTTCCTTAAGGGTGTGTCTTGCAGTGTTCCTCGGGGGCGTGTTCTTAGGATGCTTGATATAATTGCTTTGTGAGCAATGCCCTTCTTTGTAAATACTAAAAAAATTAGCACATTGGAAGCACTAAATCGAAAAGCCCCATATCTGTAGGACATATGGGGATTAGAAAAACAAAAACAGAATAGCAGGAGGGGTAATAGAAGAACAATAAGTGTCCACTTTTGACCTGTAGAACGGTCATCTGTAAGGCCATGGTAGGACTGTAGATTTCCTGCAGTGATGTGGCTCTTTTATCACGATCAGTGGGATTCCTATAAGTTGGAACTAATTTTTCACATATTTAAGATTCCCCCAGAGATAAGTCCCCTACCAACAAATAGACCCCAGTGTTCTGCCATCACTTTATTTTTAAGATGGGAATACCCCTTTAAATTTCTTTTTCATGTTAATTTCTCAACCTGCAAGTCACGCTGCGCGTACGAGGACAAATGTGGAAAGATTACGTGTTGATAATGGAGTAAAACAAATACAGAATAATGCTATAATGTCACTTAATGTGGGTCATTAGTACATCATTTATAATCTTCAGGATGACACAGTGTAACCATTAGTCTTTCTGGAGAACATTAATTGTAATCTGGACATTTTATAGAAACTACTGAAGACAAAGAATGCATTAGTATTTCCCAATCCTCAGTGGAAGAAAAACCTCAAGATATGGCAAGCAAGAGCAGTTTATATATTACACAGTGGGGGAGTGAGTGTGGAGGGCTGGGTGGGTGGGTTTTTGCTCTGGGCTCAAAAGTCTAGAGGGGTGCAACATTTCACTTCCCCATGTCACCCCTACTTCCAAGTGATCTGTGCCTTTAAGAGTTTCTTCTTCTTGGAGTGGTTCATAGTTGGTTTTCATAGCAGAGCAGGCGAGGTGAGCTTATCATTGGCTGCTGCACTCTGCATAGGCAGCAACCAAAATAACAAAGCTTTGCATGATGAAGTGAGCTTTATCATCTCAGTAATTATGCAGTGAGCGCATGTTCAGAGTTTGTTTTTGCAGAGCGCAAGAGGCAAGATGAGCTTATCATGGGCTGCGGCGCTCTGCAGAGGCAGAAACCAATATGACAAAGCTTTGTATGATGAAGTGAGCTTTATTATCTTAGTCATTATGCAGCAAGCGCATGTTCAGAGTTGGTTTTGCAGACTCCCACAGGCGAGATGAGCTTATCAGGGGTTGCTGCGCTCTGCAGAGGCAGAAACCAACATGACAAAGCTTTGTATGATGAAGTGAGCTTTATCATCTCAGTAATTATGCAGTGAGCGCATGTTAAAAGTTTGTTTTTGCAGAGCGCAACAGGCGAGATGAGCTTATCATGGGCTGTGGCGCTCTGCAGAGGCAGAAACCAACATGACAAAGCTTTGTATGATGAAGTGAGCTTTGTTATCTCAGTCATTATGCAGCGAGTGCATGTTCAGAGATGGTTTTGCAGAGCACCACAAGCGAGATGAGCTTATCATGGGATGCTGTGCTCTGCAGAGGCAGCAACCAGGATAACATGAGCTTTGTCATCTCAGTCATTATGCAGTGAGCTAATGTTCAGAGTTGGTTTTGCAGAGCACAAAAGGTGAGATGAGCTTATAGTGGGCTGCTGCGCTCTGCATAGGCAGCAACTAAAATGGCAAAGCTTTGTATGATGAAGTGAGCTTTGTTATCGCAGTCATCATGCAACAAATGCATGCTCAGACTTGGTTATGCAGAGCACAATAGGCAACACAGGCTTATCATTGGCTGCTGCGGTTTGCAAAAGCTGCAATCAAAATGGCAAAGTTTTGCATGATGAAGTGAGCTTTGTCCTCTCAGTCATTATGCAGCAAGTGCATGTTCAGGGTTGGTTTTGCGCAACAGACGAGATGAGCTTATCATTGACTGCTGCGCTCTGCATAGGGAGCGAGCAAACTGGCAAAGCTTGTAGGATGAAGTGAGCTTTGTCATCTCAGTCACTATGCAGCAAACGTAAGTTCAGAGTTGGTTTTGCAGAGCGCAACAAGCGAGATAAGCTTATCATGGGCTGCTGCGCTCTGCATAGGCAGCAACCAACATGGCACAGCTTTTCATTATGCAGATGGCTAACTGAAGGATTGTGCTCTGCATAAGCAGCAACTTTTTCTAACCCCAATTAGGATTATTTCTAAGGATTGGTTTAGGAATAGGGCTAGAGTAATAAAATTGTTGCATAAAAATTTTAATAAAAAGAAAAGCAAAAATATAACGTGTAACTTTTAGTTTTGCATATTTTAGCAAAAAGAGGAAAAAAATGGGTGAGTGGGGGGGTCAAACAGAAATTAAAATGACATCAGAGTTTTCCTCAAATTTCAATACATGTGTTTGGGGGGTAAGAGGTTGAATATTGGCTGATGGAAGGGAAGGGGCTCAAGTTCATGGACTGGGGGGGGAACCTTGCATTTTTTTGCAGTCTGGTGACTGTGACTATATCAGCTCCATAGCTGCTGAGATTACATAGCCCACAGAGAAGGATAAGAGGAGCTTTCAAGGGATTAACTGAAATTAAATCAGAGCTGTCAACAAACTTTATAATATAAACCACAGGCATCATTAAGGAGAACTCTAGACCTAATGAAGCTGGTGGAATTACTTTGAAAATCTGTCTGAACGGCTGCTTAATCCATTTTTAAATTTCCAACACCATTGCTATTAAAATCAGCCATTTATAAATCCAGTTATTGATAATATTAGGATTATACAGTCATTCTGACACAGATGATCAAAGTAAGTACACCTGTCTGATCAGGTTTAAGAGATCTATACAGTGCGTCCACCCATATCCTGTCCACCGCCATTAACTTGAAAACGGCGGCAGCTATAGGCACAGAAGTGGTGTCTAGGTATAGTAAAGTAGCCATGCGCTACGCAATGAAACCACCTATAGCGCCACCTGGTGGAAAACAACGGAGTTAGCATTTTTATCTTGAAAATGGAACGAGCTAGAGAAAAAAAGTGAATTACAAAGTGGTAGGGCATCATCAATTCAATACGAAATTTCCTTAAACGGAAATATCAGAATGGAACCTTAGGGGTACTTTGCACACTACGATATGGCAGGAGCAACGTCGGTGGGTCAAATCGAAAGTGACACACATCCGGCGTCGCTGTCGATATTGCAGTATTTGAATTATTTTATATACGATTAACGAGCGCAAAAGCGTCGTTATCGTATGATCGGTGTAGGGTCCGACATTTTTATAATTTCGTTGCAGAGACAGGTACGATGTTGTTCCTCGTTCCTGCGGCAGCACACATCGCTGTGTATGAAGCCGCAGGAGCGAGGAACATCTCCTTACCTGCGTCCCGGCTGCAATACGGAAGAAAGGAGGTGGGCGGGATGTTTACGTTCCGTTCATCTCCGCCCCTCCGCTTCTATTGGCCGCCTGCCGTGTGACGTCGCTGTGACTCCGCATGACCCGCCCACTTAGGAAGGAGGCGGGTCGCTGGCCAGAGCGACGTCGCAGGGCAGGTACGTGCGTGTGAAGCTGCCGTAGCGATAATGTTCACTACGGCAGCTATCACAAGATATCGCTGCTGCCCCTGTCTCTTTTATTACAAGGGAAGGAAAGAGGGAGGAAGGACAGGCAGGGGCGGAAATAACTAGCAAAGCACGACCTATTAGATATTCGGTAGCTGCTATCAATCAAATAAGAGTGCATTTCACAAACTTTACTTGCCTGTATTTCAGAAAGTATACATCCGATCTCACAACTAAAGGTATGTATAGAATCAGCATGATAGCGCCAGTATAGCACTGGCTTTAGTTTATATGGGAAAATCCTGGTGGTTGGATCTCTTTAACACTTCCAGCATGCTGTCTTCAGGTTACACTATAGAAATCTGCTGACAGAGTCCCTTTAAAATGAGGCATCAAAGAAAGACAGCCGTGAGACTCCGCGCATGTCATTCTCATCTGACTATGAGGATCAGAATAGGACGTACCCATAAAAAAACAGATAGCACACGGACACTTCCAACAAAAGTGTGAATGCTGGCGTCTACTTTTCAGAATTTAAGATTGTATCCAGTCTATTTGATAAACACAGCAGCATGTTTTTTCTTTTATCCTGATATTTTGGTACTATGTATCAGCGCAGATATAATGTGGTAAGAGCTGGAGTCTAGACTGAATGTGACTCTCCGCGGTGTGCAATAACCATCTACACAGATGCTCCGCAATGAACCCATCTGTCGTGTCAGCAGGACAATGTCAGGGTTCCTATCAGCACGACAAGGTCAGAGACTGTTAGATTTAAACAATGAATATTACCTTCTACTGACAGCAAGAAAAAGATCATGAAAATGATGAAAACTTTATAACGCTGGAACGTGGCGCTGGCATTTAGTAAAGATCAGCATTTCATGTGCCATAATGAAAAGAGCACTGGAGCCAAAAGTGATACATTTACTGAGGATAGTTTTCTTAATAAATTTGTTCCCTCATTTTCCCGTCCATCTACACTTGCAGTTTATGACAAGTTCTGGCTTCAATTACAGCAATTCTTTGGCTGGAGTCACACTTGCGATTAACTCGCACGAGTGCAATGCGAGAAAATCTCACATTGCACTCGGACCAATGTTAATCAATGAGGCAGCTCAGATCTGCTATTTTTTTCTCAGTCCAAATCAGACTGAGAAAAAAATCGCAGCATGCTGCGTTTTGGAGAGTTTCTCGCGTGAGTCTCTCCAATGCAACTCTATGGGTGCGTGATAAAAAACGGATGTCACACGGACGGCACACACCATCCTAGTGACATCCGTTTTTCTAAATACATTTCTCGCATGTTGCAGAAAACACTGGAAATGAGTGAGGTCTTTCGATGTCGGTCAATCTCTATCTCTGTCAGTCTGTCTCTCCCGCTGTTTCTTTCTCTCTCCCTCTCGGTCTCTATTCTCGGTCGGTCTGTCGGTCGGTCTCTCTCTCTGTCGGTCTCTCTCTCTCTGTTGATCTATCCCTTTCCCCCCCTCTCTTATACTCACCGATCCCCGATCACCAGCACGGCGCTGCACGGCTATCACAAAGCTCCGGCGGCTTTTCCTCTTTTGAAAAAGCCGGCCGCTCATTATTCCATCTAGTATTCATTGCTTTCCCCGCCCACCGACGCCTATGATTGGTTGCAGTCTGACACGCCCCCACATTGAGTGACAGCTGTCTCACTGCAACCAATCACAGCTGCCAGTGGGCGGGTCTATATCGTGCAGTAAATAAAATAAATAAATAATTAAAAAAAAACAGCGTGTGGTTCCCCCACAATTTTGATACCAGCCAGGGTAAAGCCATACGGCTGGAGGTTGGTATTGTCAGGATGGGGAGCGCTACGTTATGGGGAGCCCACCACCCTAAAAATATCAGCCAGCAGCCGCCCAGAATTGCTACATCCATTAGATGCGACAGTCCTGGGACTGTACCCGGCTCATCCCGAATTGCCCTGGTGCGGTGGCAATCGAGGTAATAAGGAGTTAATGGCAGCAGCCCATAGCTGCCATTAAGTCCTAGGTTAATCATGGCAGGCGTCTCCCCGAGATACCTTCCATGATTAACCTGTAAGTTAAAGAAAATAAAGACATACACCCAAAAATCCTTTATTTGAAATAAATGACAAAACAAAAACCACCCTCTTTCACCACTTTATTCAACTCCCCAAATACCCCTCCAGGTCCAACGTAATCCACAGAGGTCCCACGATGCTTTCAGCTCTGCTACATCAGAAGCTGACAGAGAGCGGTCACAGACCACGACCGCTCTCTGTGAGATCCCTGCAACTGAAGTGTCGCGCTATCAGCGATGACGTCACTCAGGTTACCCGCGGCCACAGATCTCAGCGGGAGGACTTCAGCTGTGGCCGCGGGTAACCTCAGTGACGGCACCGCTGATAGCGCCGATCACTTAAGTCACTCAGGGAATTTGCGGTCATCAGTGAGACCTTCACTGGTGACCGAAAATCAGGCCATGACACACAGACAGAGCCGCAGGATGACAATGAAGTCAGGTGAAGTTCATCCGACTTCATTCTAATCGCGCGGCTCTGTCTGTGTCTGTTGTCATCTGCCATTCAGCTCTGCTACATGGCTCTATCTGTGTCTGCAGTCAGCGGGCATGTAGCAGAACTGAATGGCAGATGACATAGCTGCTGAGAATAAAAACGAATCACATACGGATCACACACGGATTGTACAGGGACTACAATCATGAGAAAAATCACAGAATCGCATTGCTGTTGCATTGCACACTGATCAACACTCGGACAGCGCTCATGCTACTTTCTAGCATGAGACTCGGTCCGATTTTACACTCGCAAGTGTGATTCCAGCCTTTTGGGAAGTAGGAGACTGCACCCCTCCAGCTAATTGCCATCCCATTTTTAAAGAGTGCTGACAGTAATGAAAAAATAACAATAAAACAGAATTCCGCCCCCAAAATTCACTTTAATGTTTTTTTCATGTAGATTACTCAGTAGGGGGCAATAGAGTGTACGCCCCACATATTATATTCTATACAATCTACACATATCACCAAGACCCTGCTCATCAGTGTGCAGATGCATGCCCAGCCGGCCACATGGGTGTCTACAGTAAGTCGTGGAGTGAATACATGATGCCCGCACGTCATCCAAAGTCTCATAGGTTTCACAGAGCAGACATGAG
Organism: Anomaloglossus baeobatrachus; assembly: GCF_048569485.1. Taxonomy (NCBI): domain Eukaryota; kingdom Metazoa; phylum Chordata; class Amphibia; order Anura; family Aromobatidae; genus Anomaloglossus; species Anomaloglossus baeobatrachus. Next base: position 133,192,519 of record NC_134363.1, on the reverse strand, counting down.
AAAGTCCTGGTGCATCGTACCATCTGTTCTTCTTTATGTTTACTACATAAATATCCTGGTAATATGTATCCAATTAACGCATGGCATATAGACAGCAAACTGCAGAACATAAGTGGCAACAGCTGATCTGAGAGTTGTAATCCCAGTTATTCCAGTGCAGCTATTACAGTTTATTAGAGTGTGGTCATTTATGGCGCACCCATACTGCGATACCAGACCAATGCCCCAGTATGAGATTCACTTCCGGACCTTATGGGCTAGAAGTTCCAGTCATTATTTTGTCTTATTGCCAATTCCTCTAGCGTCATGCCTCAAGATACAGAAAAATTGTCAAATGTTTTGTATAAAACTACCACCCTTCCTCAGAACATTATTGATATAATGTGTCACTAAATTGCCCCTGTCCTGAATAACTTTATTCCCGTGCCAGCACTCAACTGAAAAGGACATGAGGGAGGAGAGCATAAACTGGTTTTAGCCAATCAGCATTACTCAGAAGTCTCCCACTAATAATGATTGGCTGAGAACAGCCTCACATTGCTCCTCCCACAGGTCCTTTTCAGTTGGATGCAAGCACAATGTACAATCTCTTATTACAATGGAGTTTTGAAAGGGTGTTCACATATTTAAGGGGTATGCCATAAATGTCTGATAGATGTAAATCTCATCTATATCTGTGTCGCCCTGACCTATCACTCTTTGATTTTACTGGTCCAAGGGATATCTACTATATATACCATACAATTTCCTTATGGTTTATTGTATATGTTTCTCCCTGGATCTATAGATGTTTTCTCCTCTCTTTACCTACGTTAGGGGATAGTCAGTCTCCCTCCATGGGACCTTCTTTTCCTCCTTCTGTCTTATTTAAACCTGTTTTTTTTATTATGTATGTTCAACTACTAATCAGCTATCACATGTGATCTTAATATTGCAATTTTGTGATAATAAAAATGTATACACTTTTTTCACAAATTGTGGTACTGTAGTTCTACTTTCAACATGTTAAACAGCCCCTATTTTTCACAAGTTATCGTATGTATATTATGGGGTTCATGTATTTTACTATGAATATGAGGTCCGCTATACTTGGTGTTTGTTTCCTTGTTTTTTGTATATAGTTGCACCTCCTGTGCCCACCAGAGTCGTCCAACACAATGCCCGGGACCTTAACCAGGTAAAAGACCCACCATATGAATGCAGCGGGTCAGGTTGTTTGGGTGGCGGGTTAATGGGATCCGGGACATTGGGACTGGACTGTCGTGGGTAGAGGCTGCAACAGAGCAGGTTGAGTCTCCGCCACCATTGAAACCGGTAGTGTCCCATTGTTGAAAAGATGAACTCTTTAAAAAAAAAAATTAATAAACCTCTGATGTCCTGTAGCTCGGGGAAGAGCTACGTTTAACCAAGGGGGTATGTGGCGCCCTGGCCTATCAGGTCATCACAGGGTATTGTGCAATCTGCCCTTCTGCCCAGTATCCACCTTCTCCTTGGTTATGGGTCCCTGACCTTTGGTGTTGCCAAGAACAAGCTAATCAAAATCCTAGGAACACTCTGCACCACACCCACCAGACACACCAGTGGATGGCCTGAAGGGAATAGGGTCGCCCACTGGGGGGTTGGTTAAGGGGAGGTCAGGAGTGTCAGGAGCAGTGCAGTTGAGTGGTGACTCTCGAGAGGAGAGGTCAGGAGCTGGGCTCCTTAGTATTACTAGGTGGCAGACGTTCGTCTGGGCCTGGTAGGAGCTGGACCCCAGTCGCAGGGGATCGTGACAAAGGGCACGGACTGTCAAGGAGGACAGCCGGCAGCCTTGTGCCATCACCGGGCAGGGGCCAGGGCACGACGGGGTACATGGACCCTTGGCCAGGAAATAGCTTCAGGCGTCCTGGCCATTTACTCGACGAGGACAGAGCCTTCAAAATCCGTTCTCCACCCGCTCCAAAATCGGGGTACTAGTGCAACGAGGGGGATAGGACTTTCCCACTACATAGTCCAGAAAATCCCAAGCGTGAACCCTGAAAGCAAGCTCACCCAGTTAGCCACACTCGGGAGCGGTACCTGACTAGTTTTATGCTAAAGGGACCAGTTAGAAGAAAAGGTGCCAAGGAAAAGGTCACAGGCTAACAAGCAACACCAATGGGCATGGGATCCAGGCGTGCTCCCTTCAAGCAGCAGTGGTGTCAAGAACTTTGGTTTACCACAGTTGTCGGTGTCAGCGTCATTGGACTGAGTTAGTACATAAGTGACCCTTACCGTCCCAACGACACCTCCCCGCAGCCCTCATCGAGTCCCAGGGCATTCCCCCTACATGTGCAGGGGTTAAACACCAGGCTGCCCCCACCATCGCCACCGGGTACTCCCAACAGCAGTGGTGGTACTCCACCTTACCAGACACCACGGGTGGCGTCACAAACTTTCCACATCCTCCCTTATAAATATTCCCCCTTTTTTTTCCCAAGTGGCCGTGCGACCCCGACCCTCGGGTCCGGAGTTCCCTCGAGCCACCGCGGATCCGGATCCGAGCAGCCCAGCTGCTGACGCGGGGGCGGCACATACCTACACCCAATTCCTTTTCCCCTTGTGCTCTATGGGAGTTATCTAAACAGCTGAGTAAACAGGTTGGCTGTTACGGTAAGGCTGGGGCCACACGGGGATTACTGCGATCCCCTCGTATGACACTCTTCTCACGCTGGCAGTACAGCAGAGCCGAGTGTCATGCGAGTGTCCCTGCGACTGAGGTGCGAGCGGACCTCAGCTGCGGGGGACGGGCCGGCGCTGAGGAGGGGAGGGCCGGTGCTGAGGAGGGGCGGGCCGGCACGGATTAGGAGAGGAATGGATTTATCTCCCTCTCTCCTCGGCTATTGCCATTCTCCCCCTGCACTTGCGGTACACCAGTGTACCGCGAGTGCAATGTGATTTTTCTCTCGCCCCATAGACTTGAATGGGTGCAAGAGAAAACAGGATCGCTTTCACCCGCAGCATGCTGCGATTGTTTTCTCGGTCCGATTAGGGCTGAGAAAATAATCGCTCATGTGTGCTGACACAGGCTAATATTGGTCCGAGTGGAATGCAATTTTTTATCGCACTCCACTTGCACCGATTTTCCTGCCGTGTGTCTTAGGCCTAACTCCCATAGAAGAAAATCTAATACATCCAGATATCTCGGACAAGGCAGAATAGGACCCAGTATCATAATACCACTAGCTTCCCTAGCTATGCCCAAATTGTTCTCGTCCTAAAAGTCAATATTGACTCTTTATGTCACGAGGTGTCTGGCTCAAAACTCGACAAGTGTCAGGACTACATCTGACGCTGTTCACACAGCAGAGTCTTAAGGGTGCTTTACACGCTGCAATATTAGTAACGATATATCGTCGGGGTCATGTTGTTAGTGATGCACATCCGGCGCCGTTACCGACATCGCAGCATGTGACACCAATGAGCGACGATCAACGAGCACAAAAACGTGAAAAATCGTTGCTCGTTGACACGTCGCTCATTTCCTTAATATCGTTGCTGCTGCTGGTACGATGTTGTTCCTCGTTCCTGCGGCAGCATACATCGCTATGTGTGACACCGCAGGGGCGACGAACATCTCCTTACATGCCTCCACCGGCAATGCGGAAGGAAGGAGCTGGGCGGGATGTTAAGTCCCGCTCATCTCCGCCCCTCCGCTTCTATTGGACGCCTACCGTGTGACGTCGCTGTGACGCCGCACGAACCGCCCCCTTAGAAAGGAGGCGGATCGCCGGCCAGAGCGACGTCGTAGAGCAGATAAGTCCATGTGATGGGGACTAACGAGGTTGTGCGCCATGGGCAGCGATTTGCCCGTGTCGCACAACCGACGAGGGCAGGTACGATCGCTTGCGATGTCGCTAGCGAGATCGCACTGTGTAAAGTACCCTTTACTGTCCATACTATGCTGCTTTTGAGCTGCACACACAGGCTCGGGCATCGACCAGCTGTGCTCGTGTTAGTAATCGGGTTTGCAGGAGTTAATTTCTGCTAGCCTGTGGATTACTGCTGGAGTCACATGTCACAGGAGACCTATCACAGTTGCCTCCACCTTTTTTAAGATGGTGTTCTCCCATTCTGATGATAACTGTATGCGATCCCGCTCCTTCTGCTTTGATATTCAGTTCCTGGTGAACTTCTGTGTGTTATTTGGTGTGTTTTGGAATATTCTTGTTGTCTTATTATTTCTTCCCTGCTCTTTACTTCCTCCTGATCACATATGGTCTATACCTCTGTGAGTGATTGCTGTGAGTTTAAGTTTTGATTTTTCCCTGTCTGTTCATTTGTCCCGATCTTCTCCTAGGTGGAGGGAGGAAGGCCACTAGACCAGTGTTGTTCACGAGCTAGGGCAAGGAAGGCGGCCTAAACATTGTCACCTTCAGACGTACCTTTGCGATTAGGGTCAGCTAAGACTCCCCTAGCCTGAGGGACAGTTTAGTCTCCCCTCTCCCTTGAGATCCTGTCACACCCCATGACACTTTATAGGGCTCTATCACATATAGGGCTTTCTGGATAATTCTATTTTCAAACACGTGTTTTGTGTTTGTTGCCCCTCATCAGTACAAAGCAGGAGAATTGATTGGCTGGGTGAGAGGCCTTTGACAGGTGGTTTAAGTGGTAAAGTTTCTCCTTGTGACGTAGTGGGAATTATAGGTCATGCAGTGCTCCTGTGGGAAATTAAATATGTAAATGGCCTCTTCAGAGAAAAGAGGACACGAGCTCTAGTGAAGAACCTACACCCTAGGAAACACAGTGAAATACATTTGTATGAAATTTGCTGATGTGGACCATTTTCGAAAATAGCACTTTTTGGGTTAAAGGAATTTTTTGGTAGTTGACATCATGGCTAAAAGCGGATGTGAAAGCCACTCTCAGCTCATTCTCTGTATATGACCTGCAGTGACAGATGCTTCTATATCTAGAAACAAAAGGGGTGGGAGGTCAAAAAGATCTTCTCCGGGTCACTAGAACGTCTGGCCATTTCCCGGGAGTCCTGTCTATTTACAATCCTTGTGGCCTAATTTTGGAAATCACACTATATGATTTGATGGGAATGAGAGCCTAGAGGAAAAACTCAAAATGGAACAGTCCCTAGACAGTAATACATGCGGTCCCAGTGACTACAACAGAAGCTGGAACCCACCCGGTCCCACTACCAGCTGTCTCAGACAATCAGAGAGCACTACATTCCCCATCGTGTACTGCAGGTTCTGACTTATATAGCGCCAACATAGTCCACAGCGCCTTAATCCATCAGTATGTCTTTAGAGTTTAAGAGAAAACCTGAGACGAGAAGGAAACCCACACAAACACGGGGAGAACATACAAACTCCCTACAGATGTAGGATTTGACCCCAGGGCTGCACGTGTTGACCACTGGTCCACCATGTTGCCCCAATGTCTAAGCCTATCACATCCCCATCATATCAACACACAGAATTCCACTATAATGTGTAGTGATAAGGTACTGCAGAATCTATGTATCTAAGCACACTATGTGTGATATGGCCCCAGGGACCCACATTGCTCCATGTTCCCTATTATAAAATGTAATTGCCACAATATACATTTTTTAGAGGTAATGTGCTGCAGGGACTGACCACCTCAGCTTATTACATGTGACTTCTGTTAAATATTGCGGTCAAGCTTAAAAATTAGTAGCAATTGTATAGTATACATACAGCGACGTGCCTATATACAGTCATGTATATAGTGATATATATACACATAGGTATACCTACAGTACTGGTATATATACAGTGATTATTACATATATACAGGTACGCTTACAGTGTTATACAAATATATACATCTATGAATACAGATACAGTGGTGTACCTATATATACAGCCAGTATGTGTACAATGATGTACCTATATATACAGGTATGTATACAGTGATGTACCTATATATACACGTATGTGAACAGTGATGTTCCTATATATACACAGGTATGCATACAGTGATGCACCTTTATATACAGGTATGCATATAGTATTGTACCTATATAAAGGTATATTTACAGTGATGTACCTATATGTATAGGTATGCATATAGTCATGTGCTTATATATACAGGTATGCATACAGTGATGTACTTATATATACATTTATGCATACAGTGATGCACCTATATACACAGGTATGCATACAGTGATGTACCTAAATATACAGGTATGCATACAGTGAAGCACCTATATATACACATGTATGCATACAGTGATGTACTTATCTACATAGGTATGCATACAGTGATGTACATATATGCAGGTATACATACAGTGATGCACCTATATATACAGGTATGCATACAGTGATGCACCTAAATTTTCAGGTATACATACAGTGATCTACCTGTATATACAGGTATACATACAGTCATGCACTTATATATAGAAGTATGCATACAGTGATGTACCGATATATACAGGTATGCATACAGTGATGTACCTATATATACAGGTATGCATACAGTGATGTACCTATATACACAAGTGTGCATACAGTGATGTACCTATATATACAGGTATGCATACAGGGATGTACCTATATATAGACAGGTGTGCATACAGGTAGATTATGGGCAGGTGTGCAAGATCAGTATTTGGGCCCTTTGCAGTCTAATAATGTGACATACCCCGTGTGCTGCTTTGCAGGCGGTGTTGACCCCTCACCTCTTAGGACCCTGTGTGCTGCTTTGCAGGCGGTGTTGGCCCCTCACCTCTTAGGACCCTGTGTGCTGCTTTGCAGGTGGTGGTGGCCCCTCACCTCTTAGGACCCTGTGTGCTGCTTTGCAGGCGGTGTTGGCCCCTCACCTCTTAGGACCCTGTGTGCTGCTTTGCAGGTGGTGGTGACCCCTCACCTATTAGGACCCTGTGTGCTGCTTTGCAGGTGGTGTGGGCCCCTCACCTCTTAGGACCCTGTGTGCTGCTTTGCAGGGGGTCTTGGCCCCTCACCTCTTAGGACCCTGTGTGCTACTTTGCAGGCGGTGTTGACCCCTCACCTCTTAGGACCCTGTGTGCTGCTTTGCAGGGGGTGTTGGCCCCTCACCTCTTAGGACCCTGTGTGCTGCTTTGCAGGGGGTGTTGGCCCCTCACCTCTTAGGACCCTGTGTGCTGCTTTGCAGGCGGTGTTGACCCCTCACCTCTTGGGACCCTGTGTGCTGCCTTGCAGGTGGTGGTGGCCCCTCACCTCTTGGGACCCTGTGTGTTGCTTTGCAGACGGTGTTGGCCCCTCATCTCTTAGGACCCTGTGTGCTACTTTGCAGGCGGTGTTGACCCCTCACCTCTTAGGACCCTGTGTGCTACTTTGCAGGCGGTGTTGACCCCTCACCTCTTGGGACCCTGTGTGGCTGCACAGGTTGTTCGCCCCTATATGACCATACAGGCAGGGTGACTGCACAGATCAGGCAGATACAAAACACAATGACATAACATTTCCCCTTGGTACCAGTGTTGGGGTCCCCCAGCTCGGGGTGCACCAGTTTAGGAGACCGGCCCTGTTACCCTCTGTGCCATGGATGGTGTACTGCATGGTGGTATTTCCTGAAAACCCCCTATTGTGTCTTTTTCATTAACCCTTTGGTGCCCGCTGACAACCTTGCAGCTTTCCTTCCATTAAACACGTGTGCTGTGAAGCATCACAAACAGAAAACATCCTCGCGTGGGAGAGCTGGCAACACATCCGTCTCCATCAAGTGTGACATGATGGAATTGTAATGAAATGTATCTAATCCTAATCATACAGCCAGGAGTGAGCCATCCACCCACCTCCCCTTACATAACACATGACAAAGGCAGGGGCCGCTGTGTGCCGGCACCAGGGGGGGATTCTTTGTTTAAACACTTCGGAGAATGTATTTTTACATTGGGGAAGACACCACTATAAGAATGGGGGACATGTTTCCATTTACCTAGACTACACGTTCCCAAGAATTAGGGGCACCTCCATTGTCTGGTGATTTCCAAGGACTGATGGTCATTACTTCCTCTACCTTTGTTGGACCCTCCATAATCCGCATCATGGGGTCCTTGTACCCCTTATATATTACTCTCCCTTAATCTTTATCCAACTATTAGGGCTTCTTACATCCTTCTACCCAAGACTCTCAATCTGAGACCACTTTCATGAATGTGGTGTTGTGACCATTGCTACCATTATTGAAGCTGAGGCTGCTTATAAAGATTAAGGGTTCCTGCACCTTTTAGCTTTTATTAGCCTGAAGGTTATTTGGAAATAAATGAGGTTCCTACAAACCCTTACCTTTGGTTAAAGGCTTCTTAGAATTGAAGATGCTGTAACCCCTTTAATTGTTCTGTCCTAGGCAGTTTCCATGAATTAGGGGAGCCCTACACTCTCCTACCTTTTCTACATGGTCCTTCAAACCTTTATCCACCATCAGCACTTTTCCAGGACATAGGGAGGTCTTTATACCCTTCATCCTTATTCTTCATAGTCCATGCACCATTTCTATTGTGTGTAGCCTTACCCTGTATTTAGGGTTGGGTCCTGCACCTCTTCTATTGTGTGTAGCCTTACCCTGTATTTAGGGTTTGAGGTCCTTGCACCCTTCTATTGTGTTTAACCTAACCATGTATTTTGGGTTGGGGGTCCTTGCACCCCTTCTATTGTGTGTAGCCTGACCCTGTATTTAGGGTTGGGTCTGCACCTCTTCTATTTTGTGTAGCCTGACCCTGTATTTAGGATTGGAGGTCCTTCCACCCCTTCTATTGTGTGTACCTGACCCTGTATTTAGGGTTGGGGTCCTCGCACCCGTTCACCTTCAGCTGATCAGTACCTTTAATTTAGGTTTGGAGGTCTTTGTACCCCTTCTATTGTGTGTAGCCTGAACCTGTATTTAGGGTTGGGGGTCCTTGCATCGCTTCTATTGTGTGTAGCCTGACCCTATATTTAGGGTCCTTGCACCCCTTCTATTGTATGTACCTGACCCTGTATTTAGGGTTGGGGGTCCAGTGGCACCCTTCTATTGTGTGTAGCCTGCCCCTATATTTTGGTTGGGGGTCGTTGCACCTCTTCTATTGTGTGTAGCCTGACCCTATATTTGGGGTTGGGGTCCTTGCATCCTTTTATTGTGTGTATCCTGACCCTGTATTTAGGGTTGGGAGTCCTTGCACCCTTTTATTGTGTGTAGCCTGACCCTGTATTTGGGGTTGGGGTCCTTGCATCCTTTTATTGTGTGTACCTGCCCCTGTATTTAGGGTTGGGGGTCCTGGCACCCTTCTATTGTGTGTAGCCCGCCCCTATATTTTGGTTGGGGGTCCTTGCACCCCTTCTATTGTGTGTAGCCTGACCCTATATTTGGGGTTGGGGTCCTTGCATCCTTTTATTGTGTGTATCATGACCCTGTATTTAGGGTTGGGGGTCCTGGCACCCTTCTATTGTGTGTAGCCTGCCCCTATATTTTGGTTGGGGGTCCTTGCACCCCTTCTATTGTGTGTAGCATGATCCTATATTTGGGGTTGGGGTCCTTGCACCCTTCTATTGTGTGTACCTGCCCCTGTATTTAGGGTTGGGGGTCCTGGCACCCTTCTAGTGTGTGAAGCCTGACCCTGTATTTGGGGTTGGGGTCCTGCACCCGGTCACCTTCAGCTGATCAGTAAGTTTCTCTGCAGCTTTCTTACCTTGTGGATGGTGATTCCCAGGATCTTGTGGAACATTTCTCAAAATAGCAGATCCCGAGCTGGCAGCAAATGGACCGAAATAACAGCTCCCGGGAGATCCACAGCAGATCCGATCGCAGACTCTCCACTTGCAAAGTGAATTTCCAGGGTGTTTGTGCTAAGCAATCTCACCCCACGCAGCTTTTCCGATCCCCCGTGGGTAAGCATTGTTCCAAAGACAAGCCAGGTCTGGAGAGATCCCTTTGTGGAGCTGTGCAGGAGCAGCCCCTCAGCCCACCCGTGACAATGGGCTCCCTCTCCCTCTCTGCTGTCATTGCTCCCAACCCAGCCCTCACTTCATCATTTGGGTTGGATGTGTCTGAGAGGATGGCAGTAGACAGCGCAGCCTCACTCGGCTTCCTCCAGCAGCCACTTCTTCTTCATCTGAGGTGGAAAATTGCAATCTGACAACTTTTTTTTTCACCTACAGATGTGTGGATTGCAGCATGGACGTCCTTGTTTCCTCCCACACTCTCATGGTGGGAAGGAGACACAATCTATGCGTGCAGTAATCCTCAGGCTGCTGGTATTAGCACAATGCAGGAGCAAGGAAAGGGTTAAACGCATGCACTGGTGGCAGGAGAAGGTCACAGCTGTCAATCATGTAAAGTTGTGCTGCAGATCCCTGTAGTCTTCTTCATATCCCTCCTGTGCACCCCAAGATGCAGGGTCGAGTTTGGAAGGAATCATGGTCCAGCCTCAGAAGAGGGCTAGCTGCCCTGTCCAAGGCCCTCAGATAGCCCAAGTGCAGAGGGGCCTTATAGCCTTCATGTGTGTCCTGTCCACGTTTGCTCTGTCCACTGTTTATCTCCTCGTTTACATCTAGACTAGAAAGACACCATGTAGTAAATAATAATAATAATATATATACATATATATATATATATATATATATATATATCTATCATAACTCACATAATTTATATATATATATATTACCATTATGTTGTTTGTGCTCCCTTTACTTTTTTGAGCAGTATATATATATATATATATATATATATATATATATATATACTACAGTTCAAACGTTTGGGGTCACCCAGACAATTTTGTCTTTTCTATGAAAAATCATATTTTTGTTGATCAAATGAGTTGCATAATGAATAGTTTTAGTCCAGACATTGACGAGGATAGAAATAATGAAATAATAATTTTCTCCTTCAGACTTTGCTTTCGGCACAGAATGCTCCTTTGCAGCAATTCCAGCTTTGCAGACCTTTGGCATTCTAGAGGTTAATTTGCGGAGGTAATCTGGAGATATTTCCCCCCATGCTTCCTCCCTCTCACAAGTTGGATTGGCTTGATGGGCACTCTTTGCATTCCATACGGTCAAGCTGCTCCCACAACAGCTCAATAGGGTTGAGATCTGGTGACTGGGCAGTCCACTCCATTACAGATAGATACCAGCTGCTGCTTCTTCCCTAAATAGTTCATGCATAATTTGGAGGTGCTTTGGTTCATTGTCCTGTTGTAGGATGAAATTGGCTCCAATCATCCGCTTTCCACAGGGTATGGCATGGCGATGCAAAATGGAGTGATAGCCTTCCTTACTCAAAATCCCTTTTACATTGTACAAATCTCCCACTTTACCAGCACCAAAGCAACCGCAGACCATCACATTACCTCCACCATGCTTGACAGATGGCATTAGGCACTCTTCCAGCATCTTTCAGTTGTTCTGCATCTCATAAATGTTGTTCTGTGTGATCCAAACACCTCTAACTTCGATTCGTCTGTCCATAACACTTTTTTCCAATCTTGCTCTGTCCAATGTCTGTGTTCTTTTGCCAACATTAATCTTTTCCTTTTATTAGGCAATTTCAGATATGGCTTTTTCTTTGCCACTCTGCCCTGAAGGCCAGTATCCCGGAGTCACCTCTTCACTGTAGACATTGACAATGGCGTTTTGCGGGTACTATTTAATGAAGCTGCCAGTTGAGGACCTGTGAGGTGTTGATTTCTCAAACCAGAGGCTCTAATGTACTTGTCTTGTTGCTCAGTTGTGCAGTGCGGCCTCCCACTTCTCTTTCTACTCTGGTTAGAGCCTGTTTGTGCTCTCCTCTGAAGGGAGTAGTACACACCGTTGTAGGAAATCTTCAGTTTCTTGGCAATTTCTCTCATGGAATATACTTAATTTCTAAGAACAAGAGTAGACTGTTGAATTTCACATGAAAGTTATCTTTTTTCTGGCCATTTTGAGAGTTTAATGGAATCAACAAATGTAATTCTCAACTAGCTCAAAGGAAGGTCAGTTTTATAGCTTCTCTAATAAGCAAAACTGTTTTCAGCTGTGCTAACATACTTGCACAAGGGTTTTCAAGAGATTTCTAAACATCCATTAGCCTTCTAACACAGTTAGCAAATACAATGTTCCATTAGAACACTACAGTGGTGGTTGTTGGAAATGGACCTCTATACACCTATGTAGATATTGCATTCAAAACCAGACGTTTGCAGCTAGTATAGTCATTTACCACATTAACAATGTATAGAGTGTATTTCTGTGTAATTTAATGTTAGCTGCATTGAAAAAATAAATGTGCTTTTCTTTCAAAAATAAGGAAATATCTAAGTGACCCTAAACTTTAGAACTGTGGTGTAGGTGTCTTTTGTCTATATTTATTCACTATATATAGATAGATGGATAGATAGATAGATAAAAATATGTGATATACAGTATATATATCCGAATGTGCTGCCATCTTTGAAATTGTTCCAGAAAATTAAGCATTTCTCCCAGAAAATGATAGCAATTACACGTATTTTGTTATACACATATTTTTTTCCTTTATGTGTATTCTAACAACCTCCCCCCCCACACACAAAAAAAGGGACCAAAATACAAATTGGACATAAATTCACACAAAACTCGAAAAATGGGCTAAACAAAATTGTTAGAAATGAGCATTTCTGTGAAAGTTCGGTTTCGCTGGGTTCAGTTGGACAGTAGATAAAGTTCAGTTCAGGGCCTGGACTTGACCTGAACTTAATCCTGGAATGCGAACCCCATTGGGTCATTGTCCTGCTTGAAGACTCAAGGCCTAGGAGACAAACCCAGCTTTCTGACACTGGGCACTACATTGCCACACAAAATCCTTTGGAAATCTTCAGATTTCATGATGTCTTGCACACAGTCAAGGCCCCCAGTGCCAGAGGCAGCAAAACAACCCCAAAATATTTTTGATCCGCCACCATATTTGACTGTAGGTGCTGTGTTTTGTTTTTTTAAGCATTATTCCATTTTCAGTAAACAGAATGATGTGCCTTACCAAAAAGCTCTATCTTGGTCTCATCTGTCACAAGACACTTTCCCAGAAGGCTTTTGGCTTACTCACATACATTTTGGCAAACTTCAGTGTAGCTTTTTAAGGTCTCTGTATCAGCAGTGGGGTCCTCCTGGGCAGGTGCATAACGACCGTGGTTGCAGAGGTCGCCATTGCGACCGGGCCCAGCAGGTTAGGGGCCGCCCTGCAGATCAGCAGCCAGCTCCTTTCTGTGACAGAGGAGCTACACTGTTCTGTTGCAGACCACGAGGCCGCTATATGTCCCGGTGGTGCCGCCGCTGACACCGGGCCCCCCTCCCCCATCATCACACACAGCAATGATAAAGCGTCAAGCGGCGCTCCATCATTCTCCCCCTGTGCCTGCGCGGTGACGTCACTCCTGTGCGACTGCTGTGTTGAGGCATGCAGAGCGGAGGACGGGAAGACGCTGACCAGAGCAGCAGGGGAATGAGGAGAGAGGTGAGGATGGAGCAGCGGTGCAACGAGGAGAGGTGAGTACTTGGTGTTTTTTTTTTTTTAAAATCAGTGAGTACACGGTGGCCAGAGGCCTGGGGGGCTGCATTATACATGGAGGCCTGAGAGGCTGCATTATACATGGAGGCCTGGGAGGCTGCATTATACATGGAGGCCTGGAGGGCTCATTATACATGGAGGCCTGGGGGGGTTGCATTATACATGGAGACCTGGGGAGCTGCAATATACATGGAGGCATGGGGGTGCTGCATTATAAATGGAGGTCTAGGGTGCTGCATTATACAACATGAAGGACACCTTATAGATGGACTATAGGAGTGCATTATACATGGAGGTCTATGGGGCTGTATTATACATAGAGCATGGAGGCCTGGGGGTGCGGCATTATACACGGAGGCCTGGGGGTGCTACATTATACATGGAGGCCTGGGGTGCTGCATTATACATGGAGGTCTGGAGGTGCTGCATTAAACATGGAGGTCTAGGGTGCTGCATTATACAACATGAAGGACACCTTATACATGGACTATAGGGGTGCATTATACATGGAGGCGTATGGGGCTGCATAATACAAAATGAAGGACACCTTATATATGGAATATAGGGGTGCATTATACATGGAGGAGTACGGGGCTGAATAATACAATATGAAGGTTTATGGGGCTGCATCATAATACATATAGGACTATGGGGGCTACCTTATACATGGACTATGGGGGTGCATTATAAAACATGGAGGACTATGTGGTTCAGTATAATATATTTGGAGTACTATGGGATGCATTATAATAAATGGAGGACTATGGGGGGAATTATAATACATGGAGAACTATGGGAAATGCATTATAATACATGGAGGACTATGGAGGTGCATTCTAATATATGAAAGGTTATGTTGGACCCTTTATACTATATGGAGGTTTATGTGGGGGCCATTATAGTATTTGGAGAAATATATATGAGGGAGGACAAAGATACAAGCAGGGGATGGGAATATTTTGTGCTGAGGGAAAAAGGCTCTTTCTCTCGGCACCCAGCTTTCCCATGCTCTGCTATACATCTCTCAGCACCCAGCTTTCCCATGCTCTGATATAGGAAAGCTGGGTGCTGAGGGAAAGATGTATAGCAGAGCATGCGGAATCTGGGTGCCGAGGATAAGATGGATATCAGAACATAGGAAAGCTGGGTGCTGATAGAGGTATTTCAGATCATGGGAAACCTGAATGCTGAGGGTAAGAGCAAATAAGAGCAATCATTTTGTAGGGCCCATTTTTGGAGCTTTGTGTGAAATTGTGTCCAATTTGCCTTTTTTGCTCCTTTTTTGTGTTGCTCCAATACACACAAAAGGAAATAAACATTTGTATAACAAAGCATGTGTAATTGCAATAATGTTCTGGGAGAAATGCTTCATTTTGTTGACAATTTCAAGGCTGCCAACACTTTTGTCCATGACGAGAGAGAGTGTGGAGAGAGTGTAGAGAGAGAGAGAAGAGAGAGAGAGTGGAGGGGGGAAGAGGAGAGAGAGGTAGAGGGGAGAGAGGAGTGAGAAATAGAAGGGATAGAGAAGAGAGGGATAGAGGAGAGAGAGATGAGAGATAGAGGAGAGGAAGAGGAGAGAGAGAGAAGAGAGAGAGAGTGGAGGGGGGAAGAGGAGAGAGAGGTAGAGGGGAGAGAGGAGTGAGAAATAGAAGGGATAGAGAAGAGAGGGATAGAGGAGAGAGAGATGAGAGATAGAGGAGAGGGAGAGGAGAGAGAGAGAAGAGAGAGAGTGGAGGGGGGAAGATGAGAGAGAGGTAGAGCGGAGAAGGAGGAGTGAGAAATAGAAGGGATAGAGAAGAGAGGGATAGAGGAGAGAGAGATGAGAGATAGAGAGAGAGAAGAGAGAGAGAAGAGAGAGAGAGGAGAGAGAGAGAAGAGAGAGAGAGAGGAGAGAGAGAGAAGAGTGAGAGAAGAGAGAGAGAAGAGTGAGAGAAGAGAGAGAGAGAGTGTAGGGGGGAAGATGAGAGAAAGGTAGAGGGGAGAGAGAGGAGTGAGAAATAGAAGGGATAGAGAAGAGAGGGATAGAGGAGAGAGAGATGAGAGATGGAGAGAGAGAGGAGAGAGAGAGAAGAGAGAGAGAAGAGAGAGAAGAGAGAGAAGAGAGAGAAGAGAGATAGAGGAGAAAGAGAGCGAGATAGAGGAGAGAGAAAAAGAGACAGAAGAGAGAGGGGAGAGAGAAATAGTGGAGAGAGAGGAGAGAGATAGTAGCGGGGAGAGAGATAAGAGAGACGAAGAGAGAGAGGAGAGAGAGAAGAGAGAAATAGAGAATAGAGATAGAGGAGAGAGATAGAGGGGAGAAAGAGGAGAGAGAGAGGAGAATGATGAGAGAGATTTTTCAGGACCACGTGTGACACAGTCGAGGATGGTTTGCACTAGTGGCTGCAGGAGATCCTTGGGGACATAGTTGTCAATCACATCTCCTCTTCTTCAAGTTGTGCCTTGGATCCTCTATCCATAGTCTCTATATTCACATTGCAGATAGGCATCAGCAGAGTCTGTGTCATCCATCCTTAGAGGGGTGTTCGGCAGCCCCAGTTTTGTTCTGCATAGACAGCCATCCTAAGCTCTGAGTTTCCTATTGTTCTTTTCTATGTACCCATGTTCTCCTTGAAGGCTTCTGCTACCTTAACCCATTCTGCCCTGATGTTACAGCTCAGAGACTTTGTGTTCATTTCCAAACTAATAGTCCTTATCGCTCTTAACCCTCAAACCATGGATGAATGCTTGAGTCTTTTGATCTTGTAGGGAGGGCAAGCATGGGAGGCTGCAGAAGCTCTTGGGAGGACATAGCTGTCAATCATTCCTCCGCTCCTTGAAGTTATGACCTACATGTAGCCTTAGCATTCCTATTAGCAGCATGGAGAAGCATGGATAGTGTGTTCCTCGTCTTTGGAGCAATGTTTGAGTGTCATCCTGCTCTCCAAGGTCCTCAGATGCAATCTTGAGCTCAGACTGCTCCGCTGTTCTGCACACAGCACATTGCATGTATCTGTCTATGCTCTGTATTTTTCAGTAATTTCTCTGTGCCTAAAGCTAAGCACCATTTTCACCTTCAAAGCCTCTGCCGATTTAACCCTCTCATCCCCATACATTTCCATCTGTCATGGCCTTTTCCATTTACCATTTCAGTTGACTCTGTTGAACCTTGGATGAAATGATCCCTTTCCCCTTGGGTGGATTAATGCAATGTAAATCATTTTAGT
The DNA here is from genome assembly GCF_048569485.1 of Anomaloglossus baeobatrachus. Lineage (NCBI taxonomy): Eukaryota > Metazoa > Chordata > Amphibia > Anura > Aromobatidae > Anomaloglossus > Anomaloglossus baeobatrachus. Next base: position 133,175,822 of record NC_134363.1, on the reverse strand, counting down.
CTCAGTTTTCGTGTTTCTAAATATAGGCCATCCCGGATTCCTAGCGATGTAGTGGCTTCCTGATCTCACGTTAGTCTTACTATGTCGATAAATGAAATGTGGGGCTCCTTGGAGCAAAATCATAATTGTTGTGTAGGAGATGAAACCATTTTTTCCCAGAGACAGAATCTAGAACTGTACAGTTTCTACAGGATGTATAAAGGGTGCTTTACACGCTGCGACATCACTAACAATATATCGTCGGGATCACGTCGTTAGTGATGCACATCGGGCGCCGTTAGCGACATCGCAGCGTGTGACACCAAGGAGCGACGATCAACGAGCGCAAAAACGTGAAAAAACGTTGCTCTCTGACACGTCGCTCCTTTCCCAAATATCGTTGCTGCTGCAGGTACGATGTTCGTCGTTCCTGCGGCAGCACACATCGCTGTGTGTGACACCGCAGGAACGACAAACATCTAGCAAGAGTTAATCTCTGCTGATCTGCTTGCTCCTTTCATCACATGTGGTGAGGAGGCCTATCACATCTGCTCCCCTTCTATTTATGCCGGTTGAATCTTTCCACCCATGCCAGCTATAGTTTGTTCTATATTGGTCTGTGAGGTGTGGTGTCCCAGACTTACTGATGAAAGTTGTACTCATTGCTTGGTGTGATTGTGGAGTTTATCCCTGTTGATTTGTATCTTCCTACAGGCAGGTACTAAGGTTCACTCATCACTAGTTATGAGTGTCGAGCACCCGAGCATGGTAGTGCTCACTCATCACTAGTTACAGGTACCGAGCACCCGAGCATGGTAGTGCCCGCTCATCACTAGTTACGAGTACTGAGCACCCGAGCATGGTAGTGCCCGCTTATCACTAGTTATGAGAACTGATTACCCGAGCATGGTAGTGCTCACTCATCACTAGTTACAGGTACCGAGCACCCGAGCATGGTAGTGCCCGCTCATCACTAGTTACAAGTACTGAGCACCCGAGCATGGTAGTGCCCGCTTATCACTAGTTATGAGAACTGAGCACCCGAGCATGGTAGTGCTCACTCATCACTAGTTACGAGTACTGAGCACCCGAGCATGGTAGTGCCCGCTCACCACTAGTTACGAGTACTGAGCACCAGAGCATGGTAGTGCCCGCTCATCACTAGTTACGAGTACAGAGCACCCGAGCATGGTAGTGCCCGCTCATCACTAGTTACGAGTACTACTGAGCACCCAAGCATGGTAGTGCCCGCTTATCACTAGTTATGAGAACTGAGCACCCGAGCATGGTAGTGCTCACTCATCACTAGTTACAGGTACCGAGCACCCGAGCATGGTAGTGCCCGCTTATCACTAGTTACGAGTACAGAGCACCCGAGCATGGTAGTGCCCACTCATCACTAGTTACGAGTACTGAGCATCCGAGCATGGTAGTGCCCGCTCACCACTAGTTACGAGTACTGAGCACCAGAGCATGGTAGTGCCCGCTCATCACTAGTTACGAGTACAGAGCACCCCAGCATGGTAGTGCCCGCTCATCACTAGTTACGAGTACAGAGCACCCGAGCATGGTAGTGCTCACTCATCACTAGTTACGAGTACAGAGCACCCGAGCATGGTAGTGCCCGCTCATCACTAGTTACCATAGGTAAAAACACAGAAATATAAGAAACATGATTCTGAATTGTTACTTCACGGGGAATACAAGCACTTATTAAAAATGACATGTCAGAAAAGGTGATTGCTTATATATAATCTTGATGTATTTCACAGATGGTTTCAGGGGATATGGAGAGGAGCAAAGCTCCTGGAAAGCCTTTAGTCCTAATTCTTTACATAAATTCACTTATACAAGAATGATCTTCCGATGATTTTATCAGGTTATCGCGTCTTTGAATGTGATACTTGCAATTTTTCTTACATTCTGCATGAAATGCTGCACATAGTAAATGTAGAGAACGACATGAAGCATGAAATCATGACCCGAAATACTTACAAGTGTCAATAAACTGGAGGCCTCCAGGCTCGAAGATCAAATACGCCTTACAATAAGAGGACGATGGGAAAACTTCAACATTTCAAGCATTACAGGACATTAAGGCTATTTTAAGCTTCCCATGCTGAAATTGGCTGACTGAGTAATATGGTTTGAAAGGCACGGAAAAAAAAACCTAGAGAGTTATGAGTGAGAATTTGCTTTGTTTGGCACAAATTCTGTTTTCTGTTTTACTTGGCTTAGAGAAATTAGTCAAGAAGGACGCAACGTAATTGAATGTGCTCAGGACAAAGGATTTATTGCACAATACCAATAGAATAAAGTTAAAGGGCCAGTTTTATGTGAGCCCAACAGCCAGCGTGAAGGCGTATTTCGTCATGTTAAAGGAGTTATTTTTTTGGTGCCACATTTGTATATTGAAATTGTCCCTGACAAAAAAAACGAATCACAAGATATCCACACACAAAGGAAAAGGGCCAGTTTTATGTGAGCCCAACAACCAGTGTCAAGGCATATCTTGTAATGTTAAAGGGGTTATTTTCTTGGTGCCACATTTGTCCATTGAATTTGTCCCTGACAAAAAAAACTAATCACAAGATATCCATATACAAAGGGAAAGGGCCAGTTTTATGTGAGCCCAACAGCCAGCATCAAGGCGTATCTTGTAATATTAAAGGGGTTATTTTCTTGGTGCCACATTTGTATATTGAAATTGTCCCTGACAAAAAAAAACTAATCACAAGATATCCATATACAAAAAAAGGGCCAGTTTTATGTGAGCCCAACAGCCAGTGTCAAGGCATATCTTGTAATGTTAAAGGGGTTATTTTCTTAGGGCCACATTTGTCTGTTGAATTTGTCTCTGACAAAAAAAAACTAATCCCAAGATATCCATATACAAAGGGAAAGGGCCAGTTTTATGCAAGCCCAACAGCCAGTGTCAAGGCATATCTTGTAATGTTAAAGGAGTTATTTTCTTGGTGCCACATTTGTCTGTTGAATTTGTCCCTGACAAAAAAAATAATCACAATATATCCATATACAAAGGAAAAGGGCCAGTTTTATGCAAGCCCAACAGCCAGCGTCAAGACGTATCTTGTAATGTTAAAGGAGTTATTTCCTTGGTGCCACTTTTGTTTGTTGAATTTGTCCCTGACAAAAAAAACTAATCACAAGATATCAATATACAAAGTGAAAGGGCCAATATTATGTGAACGCAACAGCCAGCATCAAGGCGTATCTCGTAATGTTAAAGGAATTATTTTTTTGGTGCCACTTTTGTTTGTTGAAAATATGCTTGAAAAAAAACCTAAACAACAAAACATCCATATACAAAGGGAAGGTCCCCATACACATTAGGGTAACATAGGCTGAAGCTGACAATAATGGTCTTGGGGTCTGAGAAGGGTGTTGGAGAAGAATCCGACGCGCCCGATTTCTGACAGATGATGTTCCCAGTTTGTTCTCCACAAGATAAGCAAGAGATGTTTGGCAGTGTCTCATAGAGAACGCATAAGCGCTCGGCACTGTGTATTGGCCAACAGCCCAGTATTGTGTATGGGGTGACAAGGAACACTTTTGATAGTCGGCCTCCATTCTGTTAAAGGGAGTCTGCCACCCCTGTGAAGATGCTCGCTACACTTCTAGGTGTATTAGTGTAGCAAGCGGCATTAGCAGAAGGGAGGCAGGAATGAGGCAGGGAGGCCCCCAATATGCAAATGAGGAGGTGTAATTGTGGACTAAACTCTGGACAACCCCATCGGTGCACCATAGCCCCCTTATTTGCTTACTAATTAAAAGTTATTTTCTTGGTCACTGCACCAGTACAAGTGTAGTTTTTATAGGGGCTAAATCCTCTACATCACTGTATAGTCCATTTAATATGCAATTCAAAAGGTGACAGACTTCCTGTAAATAGAATAGGATCCTGAATGAGTTAGATTGATTTAGAATTCCTTAACAAGGTATTAGAAAATGGGTATTCTACTCGAGTTGTAAGAAAACATTCCTTTTACTAATGATAAAATCTTCTATATGTATACATCCTTGACTCTTCCCTATTTGTCATACTAATACTTATTTACTTGTTTATTTTATTATTTTGATTTATTTATTAATAATAAATAATTTGATTTTTTACTTATTATGTATTAATATTATTTAATTAATCAATACATTACATACATATAGCTACTATAATACTGCCCCTATGTACAAGAATATAACTACTATAATACTGCCCCTATGTACAAGAATATAACTACTATAATACTGCCCCTATGTACAAGAATATAACTACTATAATACTGCCCCTATGTACAAGAATATAACTACTATAATACTGCCCCTATGTACAAGAATAAAACTACTATAACACTGCCCCCTATGTACAAGAATATAACTACTATAATACTGCTCCTATGTACAAGAATATAACTACTATAATACTGCCCCTATGTACAAGAATATAATTACTATAATACTGCTCCTATGTACAAGAATATAACTACTATAATACTGCCCCTATGTACAAGAATATAACTACTATAATACTGCCCCTATGTACAAGAATATAACTACTACAATACTGCTCCTATGTACAAGAATATAACTACTATAATACTGCCCCCTATGTACAAGAATATAATTACTATAATACTGCTCCTATGTACAAGAATATAACTACTATAATACTGCCCCTATGTACAAGAATATAACTACTATAATACTGCCCCTATGTACAAGAATATAACTACTATAATACTGCTCCTATGTACAAGAATATAACTACTATAATACTGCCCCCTATGTACAAGAATATAATTACTATAATACTGCTCCTATGTACAAGAATATAACTACTACAATACTGCTCCTATGTACAAGAATATAACTACTATAATACTGTCCCCTATGTACAAGAATATAACTACTACACTACTGCTTCTATGTACAAGAATATAACTACTATAACACTGCTCCTATGTACAAGAATATAGCAACTATAATACTGCCCCTATGTACAGGAATATAACTACTATAATACTGCCCTATGTACAAGAATTAGTGATGAGCGAGCATGCTTGTCACTACTCGGTACTCGCACGAGTATCGCTGTACTCGGGCTGCTCGGCGGGGACCGAGTAATCTCGCGATACTCGTGCTTTACTCGTGGTCTTCATTTCTGCATGTTGGCGCTCTTTTGAGAGCCAGCCCTCATGCAGGGATTGGCTGGCAGACCACTGCAATGCCACAGCCCTGTTAGTTGTGGAATTGCAGTGATTGGCCGGCCTGCACAGCGTCACCGAGCCTTTATATAGGCCGGCGCGCTGTGCTCTGCTCACAGCTATCCAGACAGTCAGTGCAGGGAGAGTGTTGCTGCTTCAGGGAAAGCTTTGCGGCCCTTTATAGTTAGTTCCGGAGCAGGGCTGCAAACAGTGTGACCAGAAGTCCTTCTCAGGACTATTCTAGTTGTATACAGGCAGGCAGGGTATAGCCAGGTCGGAGTACAGTAGCAGAGTCCTTCTCAGGACTATTGTTGCTATATACAGGCAGGGTATAGCCAGGTCGGAATACAGGCTAGTGACCAGAAGAGTCCTTGTCAGGACTATTGTAGCAGTATACAGGCAGGCAGGCAGGGTATATAGCCATTCCTAGTGGTGACCGTATACCAGCCTTCATCATATCTGGGGCTGGTGTACACAGTGTAAAACAGTCCAGATAGTGTCAGACTTCTCAGTAATTGTCGCTCCTAAAAACCAGTTAGGTTCTTATTGCGTCCGTGCTTGCATTTAAAAACAGCACGTGTGTGGCAGTCGGTGGCAGCGTACAGGTGCGCGTTTTGCACAAACTATTATATAACGCACAAGTCTAGTGTATAATACACGTCAGTCAGCAGTGTCTGATAGTGTCAGACTTCTCAGTAATTGTCGCTCCTAAAAACCAGTTAGGTTCTTATTGCGTCCGTGCTTGCATTTAAAAACAGCACGTGTGTGGCAGTCGGTGGCAGCGTACAGGTGCGCGTTTTGCACAAACTATTATATAACGCACAAGTCTAGTGTATAATACACGTCAGTCAGCAGTGTCTGATAGTGTCAGACTTCTCAGTAATTGTCGCTCCTAAAAACCAGTTAGGTTCTTATTGCGTCCGTGCTTGCATTTAAAAACAGCACGTGTGTGTCTGTCGGTGGCAGCGTACAGGTGCGCGTTTTGCACAAACTATTATATAACGCACAAGTCTAGTGTATAATACACGTCAGTCAGCAGTGTCTGATAGTGTCAGACTTCTCAGTAATTGTCGCTCCTAAAAACCAGTTAGGTTCTTATTGCGTCCGTGCTTGCATTTAAAAACAGCACGTGTGTGGCAGTCGGTGGCAGCGTACAGGTGCGCGTTTTGCACAAACTATTATATAACGCACAAGTCTAGTGTATAATACACGTCAGTCAGCAGTGTCTGATAGTGTCAGACTTCTCAGTAATTGTCGCTCCTAAAAACCAGTTAGGTTCTTATTGCGTCCGTGCTTGCATTTAAAAACAGCACGTGTGTGGCAGTCGGTGGCAGCGTCAGGCTCCACGTTGTCCCTGGATAGAGACGTGCATGAGGGCCTGTAAACCTGAAGTGCCCATTGGAAGGAAGTGGGTCTATTGTAGTATAGCCCTTAGGCAGGGCAGCCAAAAATTGGGAGGCTCCACGTTGTCCCTGGGTAGAGACGTGCATGAGGGCCTCAAAACATTGTTCCCATTGCAAAGGAGCGGGTCTCCTGTCGTTGTAATGTCCATTCTGCAAAGAATGGGCGAAAAAATTTACCACTGGGGGTATACCTGAAACAAAGGCCTAAGTATTGCAATTTGTAACGGTCATCATCATGGTGGCGCATGAGGAGAAGGAGGAGCAGTCCAGCGATTATCCAAAGTCCAGAAGTGTGTACCCATGGGTGAGTGGAGGTACATGGCAAACTTTAAATTCCGCTCTCATTTGCTGGTGGTGTGGTGAAGTCTGGCCCAATCCAACCCTTGTTCATCTTGATCAGAGTCAGCTTGTCAGCATTTTCAGTTGACAGGCGGGTGCGTTTATCTGTAATGATTCCACCTGCGGCACTAAAAACACGCTCTGACAAAACGCTAGCAGCAGGGCAGGCCAGGCCTTCCAAGGCGTAGAGAGCCAATTCATGCCACGTGTCCAGCTTGGATACCCAATAATTGTAAGGCACAGAGGAATGTCGGAGTACAGTTGTTCGATCTGCAAGGTACTCCTTCAGCATCTGGGCAAACTTAGGATTTCTTGTGGCACTACCCCGCACCTCAGGGGCTGTGGTACGTGAGGGGCTGAGAAAACTGTCACACATCTTAAAGACTGTTCCCCTACCTCTGGCGGATTGGACTTGTGCCTCTCTCGGCTGTACGCCTCGGTTGTCCACTGATTCATGACCTATGCCGCTAGCGTTTTGTGAGGGGAATGCTTTGCCTACTTCCGTGACTATGGCCTTCTGGAACTGCTGCATTTTGCCTGACCTCTCCGCCTCGGGAATAAGAGACATAAAGTTCTCCTTTTAGCGTGGGTCTAACAGTGTTACCAACCAGTAATGATTGTCGGCCAAGATGTTCTTAACGCGAGGGTCACGAGACAGGCAGCTTACCATAAAGTCAGCCATGTGTGCCAGACTCTTAACAGCCATCACTTCAGTATCCTGACCAACACGATGACTGAACATGCTGTCCTCCTCCTCCTCATCATCTACCCTGTCCTCTGGCCAGCCACGCTGAACCGAGGATATGACTGCATGTCATATCCTCAATTTGGCCAGAGAGTTGCTCCATGTCTTCATCCTCCTCCTCGTCATAGTCCTCCACTGCACGTTGTGATGAGACGAGGCTGGGCTGTGTGTTATCATTCATCACCCACACCCACTACTGTTTCTTGCTGAAACTCATCGCGCTCCGCCTGCAATGCATCATGTTTGTTTTCTGAGCAGAGACCATTTTAGAAGGCAGAGAAGCGGTATGGTGACGCTAATAATGTCGTCATCGCCGCTCACCATCTTGTTGTAGTCCTCAAAGTTTTGGCGGATGGTGCATAGGTCGGACATCCATCTCCACTCCTCAGGTGTTATGTGTGGAGTTTGACCCATTTCCCGACGGCTTAGGTGATGCAGGTACTCAACAACTGCCCTCTTCTGCTCACATATCCTGACCAACATGTGCAGAGTTGAATTCCAACGCGTGGGGACATCACACACCAGTCTGTGTGCCGGAAGATGCAAACGGCGTCTTAAGCCGGCAAGGCCGGCTGAAGCAGTAGGTGACTTTCGAAAATGTGCAGACAGGCGGCGAACTTTTACCAGCAGATCAGACAGCTCTGAGTATGACTTTAGAAACCGCTGAACCTCGAGGTTGAGCACATGGGCCACGCATGGAACATGTGTCAGCTGGCCTCGCCTCAAAGCCGCCACCAGGTTCCGGCCATTGTCACACACGACCTTTCCTGGCTTTAGGTTCAGAGTTGTGAGCCAGTGATCTGCCTGCTGTTTCAGAGCTGTCCACACCTCTTCTGCATTGTGGGGTTTGTCACCTATGCAGATTAGCTTCAGCACTGCCTGTTGCCGCTTCGCCGAGGCAGTGCTGCAGTGCTTCTGTGTTGCCCTGGACAAGCCAGGGGCCACAGAGCACAACACTTAAACACCCCACACTCCCTGCAGGCATATCATAGTCAAAACACAAAATCCTTGTTGCCTTCCCCAGGGGCTGTTGTCCACACCAGGGTGTGGAGCCAGGCGGTTGGTCTCCACCCACCGAGGAGGAGGGAAAACACAGGCAGTGAGAGTTAAGCTAAGGAAGTGGAAGGAGGAAAGTAGTAGAGAGGAGAAAAGTGACAGCAAAGAGCCTGAAGTTGGTCCGGGTGTGTGGCCTGGACAGGACAGCAAGGTTGGCAGGATGTGGTGACCGTCTGCAGTGGAGGCCGATTGGAGTCTGCCGTAAGGACCGTGGACGGGTGGTGACCCGGCCGTACCGGACCGGTATACAAAGAGAAGCCAGCACCATTGGCAGAGGACTTTCGGATCCCGGCAAGGCTTGGTGTCGCCGTGAATTTGCCAAATCCGTTATTGAAGGGGACCTCAGGGTTTCCAAACAGCCAAGTCCAGATAGAAGGCAACCGTACAACCGTGAAGGGGAGACACAGCCACCGCCAAGGGCAACCGTCTCCCAGGGCCAGCGCCTGTGGGCAAAAGGGGCTCCTCCGGCCCATATCCAGGTCAGGGAGCGGGTTACCGTTGGGAAACCATCACTACCAACACTTAACTTAGGTGCAGGGAGAGACAGTCATCACTAACCTGCAGGGAGGAACAACCGCAGCCGTCCGAGTGACCCGTCCATCCAGCCACTTGTTTTACCCTGAACTGTGTCATCATCATTGGGCTGAGTGAGTACCTCCGTGCCGTGCGGCACAGCGCTGCCCCTGCGACCATGCACTTCATCAGGCCCCGCAACCCGCCTGTCATCCATCTCTACCCCATCACCAGGCCCCGGGACAACCAACCCCCCTACCCACGGAGGGGAGAAATAACAACAAAGCTGCTCCCTGTCACAGGCTCCCGGGATCCCCGTCCAGAGCAGCGGTGGTGTCCACACAATCACCACAACCGTGGGTGGCGTCACGGACAATATCCCCAAAACCCAAACCACCCCTTTTCACTCACGGGCGAGTAGCGCCGCTCGAGTCCCCGGGATCCGGCCATCGCTCGAGCCAACGAGCAGCAGCAGCCGTAGAGCTGCGTCAGCCGGACCCGAGCAGTGGGAGAGCGCACCGTCCCCTCCTCCGCCAGCGACACTTCCAGCTTGGGACTGGTGTGGAGGGTAAAGTGGATCAGGATGCGCAGGAGGAGGAGGAGGCTGAGGAGCATGACATTCCGGAGCTGTAGAGTGTGTGTGAAACCCTGACTGAGGTAGGGCCTGCAAAACTTGGTGTGTGAAGGACGTGTTCCGTCCCTCGCTCAGACTGGGTCCCAGCTTGCACAATATTAACCCAGTGTGACGTCAACGAGATGTAGCGTCCTTGCCCACATGCACTTGTCCACGTGTCTGTGGTTAGGTGGACTTTGGCTGAAACAGCGTTGTTCAGGGCACGTGTGATGTTTTGTGACACGTGGTTAGTTATGCAATGCGGGGACGGCACACAGGGAGAAATAGTGGCGGCTGTGGACCGAGTAACGTGGAACAGCTGCCACCATCAGTTCGCGGAATGCTTCTGTCTCAACCAGCCTAAAAGGCAACATTTCCAGCGCAAGCAGTCGCGAAATGTTAGCATTTAGAACTGTGGCATGTGGGGTGTTGGCAGTGTATTTGCGCCTGCGCTCAAAGGTTTGCTGAATGGATAACTGAACGTTGCGCTGGGACAAGGACGTGCTTGATGATGGTGTTCTTTCTGCGTAGGCAACTGCAGGTGCAGGAGTGGAGGAGGCTTGTTCGCAGGCAGCATGGACAGGGGATTGGCTCGCATGCACAACCAGCGAAGACGTAGCAGTGACATCAGCAAGCACTGCTCCTCGACTCTGTTGTACTTCCCACAAAGTCGGGTGCTTGGCTGACATGTGTCTGATCATGCTGGTGGTGGTCAGGCTGCTAGTTTTGGTACCCCTGCTGATGCTGGCATGGCAGGTGTTGCAAATGGCCTTTTTAGAATCATCTGGAGCCAACTTAAAAACTGCCAGTGTCAGAGTTCCGGGTTTTCCAGTTTTCTTTTGAAAGAGCTTGCCCTTTGTTAACATGGAGTTTTCTGTTCTGTTGCCCTACTTCCTGTCCATCTGTTTAAAAGCCGCCCCTAAAGCTTAGTCCAGTGCCTGAGTATACTGCTTCCTGTGTGCTCCTGCCCTGCTGCTTTTGGTTCCTGATTGTTATTCGGATCCTCTTGGAAAACAACCGACACCGACTCTGGACTTCATCTGGTATCATCTAGCTGTACCTGGACTCCGTTTGCCGTCTTTGGTCGGAACTTCTGCCCGGTTCCTTCCGTTTAATACCACTCTGGACTCACATCACGTACAGACATTTTTCGACTTACCTATTGCCCTTTTGTGTCCCGGCTGCTGCGCATTTAGGGCTTCTGGGGTGATTGCCAGACAGTCCCTGTATAGGGGTTTGCTGTTGGTGGTCTCCCTGGGGGAGTCCGGTGCGCGGTCCCGGGAATTCCCTTTCGCTCAGTCCCTGGAAGGTATTTCCTGTATTTATGTTCTACTGTGTTTTTGTTCCGTTTATGTACATATTTGCTGGTTGCATATTATAAATGTCTTGCACCAAGAACTCGTCTCTGGTTGTCATTGCCCTAACGCAATCGAAATCCTCAATACATACAATAGTATTACAGCCAGACTCGGGAAGACCTAACATTTGTACAGGCACCTTGTGTCGTGTTGTTCCGGGGAACAGTTGACTGACGTCTGCCTGGGGCCACCACTCTGCTTCTTACTGCCTGTTGTGATGCTACGCCTCCCTCCCCCTGTGCACTGCTGTCCTCGCTCTGCATATCCTCCTGCCAGGTTGGGTCAGTTACTGGATCATCCACCACGTCGTCTTCCTCTTCCGCACCCTGCTCCTCCTCCTGACTTCCTGACAATTGTGTCTCATCATCGTCCACCCCTTGTTGAGACACGTTGCCAACTTCGTGAGAACGTGGCTGCTCAAATATTTGTGCATCTGTACATACAATCTCGTCATGGCCCACTTCAACAGGAGCTGGCGAGAGGCCAGAATTTGTGAATGGAAACGTGAACGAACAGCTATTCCGAGTGTCCAAGTGTGGGATCAGTAATGTCCGTGGACGTGTACTCGGCCTGGTGGTAGGAAGGAGGATCAGGTTCTGAAATGTGCGGTGCAGTATCACGGCTACTGACACTTGACCGTGTGGAAGACAGAGTGTTTGTGGTGGTGCCAATCTGACTGGAAGCATTATCCGCTATCCAACTAACAACCTGTTGACACTGGTCTTGGTTCAAGAGCGGTGTACTGCTGCGGTCCCCAAGAATTTGGGACAGGACGTGCGAGCGACTAGATGTGGCCCTTTGTTGTGGCGAAATTAGAGCTTGCACACAACCTCGGTGTCTGCCTGCACCACCATCACGTCCACTTCCTTGTTCGTTGACAACGCCCTTGCGCATTTTGCAATGCTGTGCTGATGTGTATTCACTAGACTTGTGTGTTATATCCAAGTTTTTGCAAAACTCACACAAATGCAGCGGAAAGCTGCCACCAACAGGCACACACGTGCGGTTTTTAAATGCAAGCACGGAGGCACTAAGAACCTAACAGGTCTCTATCCAGGGACAACGTGGAGCCTCTCAATTTTTGGCTGCCCTGCCTAAGGGCTATACTATAATACACCCACTTCCTTCCAATGGGCACTTCAGGTTTACAGGCCTTCATGCACGTCTCTATCCAGGGACAACGTGGAGCCTCCCAATTTTTGGCTGCCCTGCCTAAGGGCTATACTATAATACACCCACTTCCTTCCAATGGGCACTTCAGGTTTACAGGCCTTCATGCACGTCTCTATCCAGGAACAACGTGGAGCCTCCCAATGTTTGGCTTCCCTGCCTAAGGGCTATACTATAATACACCCACTTCCTTCCAATGGGCACTTCAGGTTTACAGGCCCTCATGCACGTCTCTATCCAGGGACAACGTGGAGCCTCCCAATGTTTGGCTGCCCTGCCTAAGGGCTATACTACAATAGACCCACTTCCTGACAATGGACACTTCAGGTTTACAGGCCTTCATGCACGTCTCTATCCAGGGACAACGTGGAGCCTCCCAATGTTTGGCTTCCCTGCCTAATGGCTATACTATAATACACCCACTTCCTTCCAATGGGCACTTCAGGTTTACAGGCCTTCATGCACGTCTCTATCCAGGGACAACGTGGAGCCTCCCAATTTTTGGCTGCCCTGCCTAAGGGCTATACTATAATACACCCACTTCCTTCCAATGGGCACTTCAGGTTTACAGGCCTTCATGCACGTCTCTATCCAGGGACAACGTGGAGCCTCCCAATTTTTGGCTGCCCTGCCTAAGGGCTATACTATAATACACCCACTTCCTTACAATGGGCACTTCAGGTTTACAGGCCCTCATGCACGTCTGTATGCAGGGGCATTGGTGAACCTCACAATTTAGGACTGCCCTGGCAAAGGAAAATACTACAAAGACTCACTTCCTCAAAATGGGCACATTAGACTCAAGAGGCCTTCATGTACGTCTCTTCTCAGGGACATCGGAGTGCCACACAATGTTTTCACGTAAAATCTTTCATGTATTGATCTCAAAAAGTAACATACACCAGCTCTATCTCACTATTGGGTATGTGCCCTTAACATTTCCGCCATGAAAAATCATTTTGGGGTCATTTTGGAAGGTTTTCTGGTGAGTCCGTAAAAATGGCGTAAAACGCGGACAAAATTGTTCACAGCTGTGACTTTTGAGTGATAAATGCTTCAAGGGGTCTTCCCCATGCTGTTGCCATGTCATTTGAGCACTCTTCTGAGACTTTTGTGACATTTTTAGGGTTTCTCCATGCTGCCGGGGGGTCATTTCACAAAAATACTCGGGTCTCCCATAGGATAACATTGGGCTCGTTGCTCGGGCCGAGTACACGAGTATCTTGGGAGGCTCGGCCCGAGCTTCGAGCACCCGAGCTTTTTAGTACTCGCTCATCACTAACAAGAATATAACTACTATAATACTGCTCCCTATGTACAGGAATATAACTACTACACTACTGCTCCTATGTACAAGAATATAATTACTATAATACTGCTCCCTATGTACAAGAATATAATAATATAATACTGCCCCTATGTACAAGAATACAGCCACTATAATACTTCTCCTATGTACAAGAATATAACTACTATAATACTGCCCCTATGTACAAGAATATAACTACTATAATACTGCTCCCTATGTACAAGAATATATTAATATAATACTGCCCCTATGTACAAGAATATAACTAATATAATAATGCCCCTATGTACAAGACTATAACTACTATAATACTGCCCCTATGTACAAGAATATAACTACTATAATACTGCCCCTATGTACAAGAATATAACTAATATAATAATGCCCCTATGTACAAAACTATAACTACTATAATACTGCCCCCTATGTACAAGAATATAACTACTATAATACTGCCCCCTATGTACAAGAATATAACTACTATAATACTGTTCCTAGGTACAAGAATAGAACTACTATAATACTGCCCCTATGTACAAGAATATAACTACTATAATACTTCCTCTATGTACAAGAATATAACTACTATAATACTGGCCCTATGTACAATAATATAACTACTATAATACTGCCCCTATGTACAAGAATATAACTGCTATAATACTGCCCCTATGTACAAGAATATAACTACTATAATACTGACCCTATGTACAAGAATATAACTGCTATAATACTGCCCCTATGTACAATAATATAACTACTATAATACTGACCCTATGTACAAGAATATAACTACTATAATACTGACCCTATGTACAAGAATATAACTGCTATAATAGTGCCCCTATGTACAAGAATATAACTACTATAATACTGACCCTATGTACAAGAATATAACTACTATAATACTGACCCTATGTACAAGAATATAACTGCTATAATACTGCCCCTATGTACAAGAATATAACTACTATAATACTGCCCCTATGTACAAGAATATAACTACTATAATACTGACCCTATGTACAAGAATATAACTACTATAATACTGCCCCTATGTACAAGAACATAACTGCTATAATACTGCCCCTATGTACAAGAATATAACTACTATAATACTGACCCTATGTACAAGACTATAACTACTATAATACTGCCCCTATGTACAAGAATATAACTACTATAATATTGCTCCTATGTACAAGAATATAACTACTATAATACTGCCCCTATGTACAAGAATATAACTACTATAATACTGCTCCTATGTACAGGAATATAACTACTATAATACTGCCCCTATGTACAAGAATATAACTACTATAATACTGCCCCTATGTACAAGAATATAACTGCTATAATATTGACCCTATGTACAAGAATATAACTGCTATAATACTGCCCCTATGTACAAGAATGTAACTACTATAATACTACCCATTAAAAATTTTATAGGAACCAACAGATAGAAATAATGTACATGTAATATGCGGCTTGCTTTGCACAGTATATCTTTTCCTTGCTTGGACAGATTGCTTTTGGAAATGATTCTGGAGCACAGGAGATATGAGTCAGAAATCACGCTGTTCTCTGTAGGGATTGTAGTTTTCACGCTCACTAATCAGTGACTAATTCCACCCAATCGAAAACATTGTGCCATCTTGGTGAACGTCTTCTCCATCTTAGGTGTCTGTGCCGAGCCTCTGATTGCGCTTCTCCTCCACCTGCCTCATGGCTGACAGAGGTCACTCTGAAGTATAAATGGAGTACACTCGGTATGAACTGTGCCAAACTTAAAGGGATGTTCCCAATCAATAGAACACTCCTTTAATCACCGTGTAATAAACTTTATAATAATACCCTTCAAAGAGATCCTGTGCAGCCATTCCTGACATGTTTCAATATCACTGCTTTTTATCAGTACAATCATCCTTCTTCATACCCTGTGCTTGAAATGAAGTTCTGTTCATATCAAATGGACATAGGAGCGGGTCATCTTACACTGTAACAAACCTGCAGATGTGGTAATGGGATAGCACAATGGGGTTTCATATTTAAGAATGTTTCTCCTCAATGACAACAATGAATGCAAACATGTTTCAGTGGTGAGGAATTGAAACATGACAGTCTAGAATGACGCAGAACTTTTACTTTTTTTTACTTATGTAGATTGATAGTAGGACTTGATTCATTGATTATAAGGGTTGATACTTCACTTTAAACTACTTTTTTCCTTGACATAACTTTTTGGGTGACTGCAGCCACCACTAGGGGGAGTTGACAGGATTGTGCATTTTTACAGCTTCATTTGAACTCAATGAGCGCTTGAAGGGAATCAGTCAGATGATTTTCTAGTACAATAGTAATGTTCTCTTTAAATAGGGTTTTAGGAGACCTTTCAGGATCAGTAAATGTTATTGCTTTTTTATCCTGTTATCTTGTTGCAAGCTCCATAGAATTCAGTGTCACATAGTAACTAGTCAAGCATATATAAATACAAACTGCATATTCACTGCTCCCCCTGAACTCAATAAGCTCTTTTAGGTAATTTGTCAGATGATTTTCTAGTACAATACTAATGTTATCTTTAAAAATTGCTTAAGGAAACCTTTCAAGATCAATAAGTTTTATTGCTCTACGTTATACCGTTATCTTGTTGTAAGTTCCGTAGAATTCAGTGTGAAGTAGTAACTATTCAGGCATATGTAAATACAAACTGCATATTCACTGCTCCCTCCAATCTCAATGAGCTCTTTTAGGGAATCTTCAACTCTTCAGCTGTATGAATGGAAGCAGGGGATCATATACAGTGTTAATCTAGTTACTCTTTCCATTAGGTGAGAGTGATAGCTGCATCCACTGGTCCAACATATAACTGCAATCATGAGGTCAATGGTGGATCAACTGCATGGCAGAGGCAGGGTCAATGGCACTCTTAAGGATTCACTGCTCTGGCTCATGAATTGGGGACCTATGTGGGAATTCCACTGCTCCTGCTCATAGATTGGGGATACATGTGGGGGTTCCACTGTTGCAGCTCATAGATTGGGCAGCCACTTGAGGGTTCCACTGCTCTGGCTCATAGATTGGGGACCCAAGTGGGGGTTCCACTGTTCCTGCTCATAGATTGGGGACGCATGTGGGGGTTTCACTGCTCTGGCTCATAAATTGGGGACCCATGTGGTGATTCCACAACTCCGGCTAATAGATTAGGGACCCATGTGGGGGTTCCACTGTTCCGGCTTATAGATTGGGGACCCATGTGGTGATTCCACTGCTCCAGCTCATAGATTGGGGACCGATGTGGTGGTTCCACTGCTCTGCCTCAAAGATTGGGCACCCATGTGGCGTTCCACTGCTCCAGCTCATACATTGGGCACCCATGTGGCATTCCACTGCTCCAGCTAATAGATTGGGCACCCATGTGGCGTTCCACTGCTCCAGCTCATAGATTGGGCACCCATGTGGCGTTCCACTGCTCCGGCTCATAGATTGGGGACCCATGTGGGGGTTCTACTGCTCCAGATCATAGATTGAGGACCCATGTGGAGATTACACTGCTCCGGGTCATAGATTGGGAACCCATGTGGGGGTTCCACTGTTCTGGATCATAAATTGGGGATCCAGTTTCAGGTTTCCCCTTTTTTTACATCTATGTTCAGTAATGGTACCATACACATGCTCCCGTATACTGGTGATTGTAGAACATATTTTCTGCAGAGCTTTTCCTCCCTATTCTCCACTGCCCACGTCGCCCTCGCTGCTCTCATTTTTCCCTCGGTGGCTGAATACGCACTTGCCATTGCCAGGTCCCATAACAGTTAAAAGTGTTATTTTACGTAAGATAAGAAAGTGCACATTAAATATTTAGCGATGGAAAGACTGCTCCTGGCTTCAGTGATGCGGGCAATGTGTCTCCAGAACAGAAGATAATTAGATTGTAAGCTCTTTGTGACACAGATTAACTTTATTTGCTCAGTTACATGATTCAGACTGAAGGGTTAGCTGGCAGCATTAAACGTGGAAGCAGATGGTGTGACACAGTGATTAGGCTGTCAGGCTTTGTAATAAGTAGGTTTACAAAGGACTGTCGAATTGTGCAAAAATGTTAACCCCATTACACCATGTAAGGAGCTTGGTATAGCTGCAATTTAGGAAGCAGTGGAGTAATTTTAAGGTGTTCACAGGTAGAAGAAGCACCCGAGTCCTGAGAAAACCCCTCCGCCATATAACGACATCAGTATTATAAATGGGACCTGGCAGGTGAGGACACATTAGTATCCAAGTGAGATGTTCACACCCATCCAATGCTTCGTCCTATCGGCTCCTTTAGTCTCACCAGTAACATTGACTCTGGGGGCCACTGATCAACTACATGCAAATATTACATTCACACATTTACCTCTGCTTCTATATAATAACACGGCATCCTTGGTTACCTCTTCCCTCTTGATGGCTGGGTTGGGCGATTGTGGACGCGCGCCATGCACTGCGCATGCGCCGATATAGCGATTCGATGATTGGTTGGGAGATTACATCAATAGGTCCTGTAAGATCCAATGCGGTCACATGACCGGCTATTTAAGGTCCTCTTCCTGGGTCATTTACTAACCTGCCCTAAAGAAGCTAAACCTGTGTGACGCGAAACGCGCGTTGGAGAGGTTTTGTACATGTGGGAGACGAGGTGTGAGGTAAATTAATCATTGGTAAGTCATTATGAATATTTAATTACTTATTAAGCCAACGTCTGCCTTCATAACTTGTGGATGTCTGAATGGCAGTTCTACTATAAATGGCTGTATCATTGCTATGATCACTGATTGTTTGGGCTACCTATTACTTTGCTTGGAGATTTTTTGCTGACCCCTGTCTCACATGCTTGTGGGTGTCATCCCTGATTAACATCTATAACACTTTTAGTATTTTTTCACAATTGGTGTTTATTATATACTGTTTTTAATCTTGTGATCAATAAAAAAAATTTTATATTGCCTATAAAGCTTCTGTTTTTCATGGTTCTAATAATAACATACTGGGTAGTTTGCAAAATAAATGATGAGATGCTTCCTTTATCTTTGTTTGTCCCATTATTATGCCAACTACTGATAATGTTGGTGTGGTAAGTGACATACTACTGCAAAGGGGCCCACCAGAGGATCCTCCTGCTCTCCTGTGGGCCAGTCCGAGCCTGTGAACGTCAATGTGAAATCTGTCACAGCACCCAAAGATCACACAGTATTTCATGTACGGAGGTCTGGCAATCTACCAGAGGAGATGTTGGGCTCTCAAGCACAAGGGCCCAGACATGACTCCAATCCAGGGTCCCCACTGACCATGCGCCATTCAAACTGGTGTTTTCTCCTGTGGGCACCCGGGCTTGGGTGTAAGTGGTTTACCACTGGGGGAAAGCCATAAGGGCAGTTGCCCTAGGCATAAAACGTCTTAGGTTGTGTGTACACAGTGCGTTTTTGGTGCAGATTTGTCACAAATCTGCATGTTCTATCTTTATGCCAGCAAATTCAGTGAGAATTCTGAAGTGCACATGTTGCTTATTTTCCCCTTGCAGATTTGGTGCAGAAATAATCTGCAGCATGTCAATTGTTGGTGCGGTTTTTTTCTGCGCTTTTTAGCCCTTCCACCCATTAACTTCACTAAGAATAACGAATGGCACAAAAATGCACCAAAACCACGTGTTTTTTTGGTGTGTTTTTTCTGCCAGAAAGTGCAGATTTGATGCAGAAAATTTCTGCACCAAATACACAGTGTGCGCATATAGCCTTAGGGTGCAAATTGGCAAAAAATAAAAAAACACTACTTTTTTTTCTCCCATTGCTCCCCCACCTCCCTTTCCCCAAACCCTCCTTCCCTCCCCCCCTCTTTCCCGTTCCCAAGGGGGCATTGCTTGCACTGAAGATTTGGAGCAGGGCATGTTCACGCACACTTCTGGCCCGCTGCCCTGCATCTCTGGCTGAACTCTATCGGCACCAACCATGATACCACGGAGAAAGCCAAAAGTCCATGGCCTACTGGACCCCAGCATCGGAACACGGTCAACAAAATGACGTCACTGCATTGTGCCGCTTGCGCGGACCCACATTGTATAGAAAATTAGAAGAGTATACACTATTTTTTTGTACAGGTGGAATGGCACAAAGGTGGCTTTTTTTGCTTTTGGAGGGGGCACTCAGGCTGAATCACTACAGGATTACCTTCTAAAGTGGGCACTCGGGGGGCATTATGTGTTTCCGAATCATCCATCATTGTTAGGTTAGGATGTGTAATACTTGCCATGTCCCGAGCACTAGTAACCCATGCTCCGCCACTGCCGACTCTGCACCTCTTACGGTTATGCCACAGGGTGTAGGAAGAAGGCTAGAAGCAGGGACCCAAATAGTGGTCCTATCGTCCTTTTAACCTTCCCTATAAAGCACTTTGCTAAAATCCTGGCCTTTCCCTATATTGGCTGATTCATATTTGCTGTGAGTGCACAGGCCAGTGCTGCATTACCCGTCCGGTTCATTCACAGTGCCGCCGTACAAGGCAGAGACATGAGAAAATTATCGCATAATTTGCACTGCATCAATTTTTTAGAAGGTAATGAGCTGTTAACTATGGGAATGTCTCGTGTGAGCGTGCAGCACGCCATAAAATGTGACCTGCCCGCTACATAACATTGCACTTCTCTTACTACTCACCAGCAGAAAGTCAAATAAAACTTCTATTTTTACCACTTCAGACGTTTCACATCTTACGGTCTCTTTCCTTTAAAGTTACCAGTGCTTCAGTATGGCTTAAAGGAACTGTCAAAGATTATAAAAAATTGCGGTTCTATTTCTTCCAGAAATAGCGCCACCCCTCTTCATAGGCTGTGTGTAGTATTACAGCTCAGACTGATTTGCTGATGTGACTTATATGGAGGAAAGAAAGTTGAAATCCCAATTTGCCCTCTTCAATAGTGGTGGTTCATGGTACCAATGTCAGGCACGGCCAATATTGGTTAGGCATATACATAGGGTTACTTCTGGAAGGGCTGAAAGTGTCATGTGCAGTCCATATCCGCACACGCAAATTCCTTCTACTGCATTGGACCCTGTTCACATTGCAGTGTCCGACAGGCAACCTGGTCTCAGCTCAGCTGGGCTTCGGCTCAGTTATTTGACTGTTCCCAGCTGTGCAGGGGTTAATCCTTGTGGGAGCAGTGTGCTGAGAGCCAGGTTGCTGATTTCCTTCCACAGCTGGTCTCCTGCTATTGATGGCTGGGGAGTATAGTAGGAGACCGCCGAAAATAGTTTCTGCTTGCAGCTACGATATCCTGGCATCCTTGGTGATCCTCTATTTGGTGATCAGCGATTTGTTGTCTGCGCTGCATGATGGCTCTCTGGTGTGACTTACTCCTGATCCTTTGGTTTATTCGCTCCGGTGTCTTTTTTTCTCTCCTCTGTGGATATTTGCAATGTTGAGTTTCAGTTTATCCACTTGTCTTGTGGGTGGTGTTATTCTTCGTGTCCTGCCCAGCGCTGGGTTGGGGGGGGGGGTGGGGGTATTAAGTCAGGGCCCGACAGGAGACAGGGACACGCTGGTGGCTCGACTCTGACTACCTTCAAGTCTACCGTCAGGATAAGGGACAGCACAGGGTCTCCAGCCTTAGGGTCAGCTCAGGAGCCCCTGTGCCATCCGTACTCCCCATGACAGAAAGGGGTATTTTCACGTTTGGAAGATATCCCTTCTCCAAGGGACAGAGGATAACTTTGCAATCGTTGGGGGTCCAATTATTACCCAAATGATCCCATGAACCGGTGTTTTGAAGGACCCTATATGATTAGAGCGGAGGTCAATCATGTGCACTTCTCCATTCTTAATGGGAGCACCAGAGATAGCGGAGTGCTGTGCTCAGCGGGTCAGCAATAGTCTGTATGAGCCCCAGTTCTCAGGACCAGACGGGGTCCCAGCAGTCGAACCCCCAGAGATTGGAAAGTTATCACATTCAAGCTTGAGAATATCCCTTTAAGTATTCCCTAACTTCTTGCAAGGGCTTGAGGCGACACGTGGAAAACCACATTGGAGGCTGACACTCGAAAACCCCCTCCGCCCTCCAAGATCCATCACTGATCTGACAGTGAATAGGTTAATTGTTGTTTTCATTACACGGAGAGCCGTATAATTCCCGATAATATTATTAGCAGCGAGCGCTTGTTGCCAAGGTAATTAGATTGTAATTCATGGAATATATAAATAACCAGATACAAATGATGGAATATACAGCCGGCCGCGTGGTGATGAGCACATTCATGTCTTATCGTGGGAACCAGATTAACAAAAGTTTGCCTTTCTCAATAAACAGTGGAAATTTTTGAAATCTAAAGGAGCCATTTTATTCTTGAAGACGTCGGAGTCCATTTTTGTCCATTCAGAAGTAAAGACCGTGCTTCATTTACATGAAAATGGGAAAATCCAGATAAAATGGAGTTGTGATGTAGTGCAGGGACTGCTGCACATAGCCGACAATCAGATCTACTGTAGTCAATCTACATAGTAAGAACATCTCAGTCGGCGCATGCTCAATAGTGCAGTGGTTATGTAGAGTGGTGCGAGGCGATAGTCATGGGCGAGGCGTAGTTCCCTTACACCACGACACATTACATGAGAGATGGGGTCCTGGCTGGATGAGTGGGCTTGTCTCGTGGTGGCGGTACACCTGCGCAGGCCGCATCCTGCCGTTGACCTTGGTTGGCCAGAATCAGATGTTGACCAGTTAAGTGAAGGCAACTAAGCAGTTCTTTAAAAATGTTTCCCCACTGCATAACCATTTTATGGCATCTACCGTATATACATGAGATAGCAGCACATAACATCTTGCACATTTCTCTCCACAGACAATCTGTACTCCTTCCACCTCACTTGTTCCTGACCTCACTAGACCTGCTTGTTTCACCACCTCCCTCCAGTGGTTCCTCGTCTTTTTCTCCTTGTAAAGGAGCGGCATTGCCAATATGGCCGGATCTCAGCTTCATGGTCTCTGATGCTTCACTAACTCCCGCCCGAGGCACTCACTTCATCTCATGTTCTATTCCGTCCTAATTCATTACCCTTAAGACTTATAAACTGCTTAGGGCCTTGCTGCTAGGTGTCCTATCTAAGGACTTGTCACTCGTTCATTTGGTCAGTCCGCTGACCTGACTCCAATAGATCACTCCATGTCACGGTCACCTCTCTCTATTTCTATACTTCGGATAACAAGCTCTCCCGCCCTGTCTCCTCACACTTCAGGGACAACCACGTCATGCAGCCTTATTAATTACCCAGACCTTAGGTCTGGCTCTGTCACACAATGGGCTCTGCCTTTTCTAACAGAAAACCTTTACTGTCACTGCATTCTAGCCTCTCCCACTACGGGCTAGTCCCAACTGTTAACTCTCCCTTGCCCTACTGTCGGCAACACACATTTAATACTATAATACACTCTCTAGTGCTAAGATATGTGTCCTAAGTATCTTAATTTTTTTTAACTTGCAGACACAGTGTTTCGAGGTGATTGCCCCTCGTCAGTGCAAAGTATGGGATCTGATGAGGGGCAATCACCCCAAAACACCGGGTCTGCAAATTGGGGTTCTGATCTGGTTTAAATCCTAAGTCATATTAAAGGCTTGTGTCATATCCCCCCGGAGTCCGCCTCTGCGACTTCTGCTCCACTCACCACGCGATGCCGTGTTCCCACTGTGGATGGTGATGGGAGAGGAGTCAGTGCCAGTGGCTCTGCTGGTTGCAGGCTCTGTTCATCCACTAGGCTGGGTTTCCCTGGGACCTGCAGTACCACTGGCTGACAGTAGGTGGCGAGTGTCTTCCAGCTGAAAGTTTGCCATCATTCAGCTGCAGCCAATGGGAAGACACCACACCCTTCTTATTCCCCCTCCTGTCATCTGACCACTGCCAGAGATAGTTCTGTGCTCCTGGTTTGTGTGCTATTTGTATTTTGAGTCCTGTGCGCTAACCTTTGCTTGTTTTTTGACTACCTTCCTGCCTGTCATTTTTGTACCTTGCTGCTAGTTCCGGATTTGACCTCTGCTTTGTCTCCTCACTACACCCTTGCCTGCCGATTGTGTTCCTGTTTAGCATTTCCTGGTTTTTGACCCTGCCTGACCACCACGGACTACAGCCTACCACAGGTGGTGATCTCTGGGGCTCTGTGTAATACCAAATCCCTGTATAAGGGTTAAAGGGTTGCAGAGTTCTCGGGGTCCAGCTTTGTGAGCGGCTCCAGGCAGGCGTTACAGCTTGTTAAAGGGACACTTTTGGCTTTTAGGATTGCTACTTCCAATAGGTGGCACTAGAGTCTGTCTCCTTCCTCCCTAGAGACAATATGAATATTTCCTAGAGGGGCATTGCAGCTATAAGTCCCCTCACCTGCAGCCAGACTGGTTTGTCAAGTCTCCACAAGGAGAATAGTCTTCCCCGTGGTGCCCAACATATTTGTCCATAATTCTAGAATGTCCAAACCTCAAATGGTGCAGGGTTTATGTAAATGGGTATTTCTGGGAGGTGTTTGGGGATTTCCTGGGTGGATCAGGAACATAGATTAAAAATTGCGAGTGGTATCTTAGCGGCAAAAAAATTGAGTTCACCTAAGACAATGGTAGTATACTTAAAGGGAATCTGTCAATAATACCACTCCCCAACCAAGTGCATCTATATAGCCTCTATCTTTTGATGCACTCCAGACGAATCAGCATTTAGTTCATATGAAAATTAGGTATTAAGTGCTATGGGCAGGACAAAAGCACTTCCCACCTATCTGGCTTCCTGGGTCATTTTCCTGCCCAGCACCAGCCTGTTCTCTTGATAGTTCACTGTTGGATTTCCTTGCCTGGAGGTCACACAGTGATCTATCAATCAAGCCAAAGAGGCTGGAGCTGGGCGGGGAAACCAGGCAAAGGAACAGGAAGTGCTCCGTCACACATAGAGCACTTACTGCCTTATTTGCATATTAATTAAATTGCCTATTTCTCCTGAATGCAGCAATGTATTGAAGATCTAAAGGTATCAATGGATTTAGCTTTCAAAGTCCTACATGCTCATGTGGTTTGAGGGTAGGGGTGATCTTACTGACAGATCCCCTTTAATACTGGGAAGCAGCTCTTTCCCCCATAGAGAAATGTTGTGAGAGAATTCGTTATGCGCAGGTTTAATCTTGATTTGCGCAAATGTTGCCGTGGAGCCCGAGCCAAAATAAATTCAGGTGGTTGGATATTGTTTCTTGTATCATCCTGGGAAAAGATCTATCGTAAGCAAGTTGTCATAATTGTCAGTTCATATTAATGGCAGATGAAGCAGGTGTATAGTCACAGACATATGCTCCATCCTTGAGGGAGATGAGCCAGACTCCTTTTGTTTTGTCTTCCTTCCTTCTCGCCTTAGTCTGTTTTCTACATATCCCACACATTTTGTAAATTTCCAGGTCACTAATCTTGCTGCCGAAACTTTTCTTTCCACATCAAAGCAACCGCAAGGAGTCAGGTAAGCGGCAGAGGCAGCTCGTGTAAGCAATATTTTTTGTTAATTGATTTTTTTTTTTATTCCCCCTCTAACTCAGGTTGGATCGAACTTCAAAGCAGACACTCGTTTTCAATGGGAGATAATTTAACATCGTGCATTTTCGTTGGGCTATTGATACGATTCCTGCTTTTGTCTGAATACTTGTGATGGGCATCTGGAGATTGGACTAACTTGAATCAAAATCAATTGATAAAATGCCAGGGAAGCAGGCCTCTTTCATCTAATGTGCAACTGCTGTGAAAGCTTACCCAAGCGCTCCTCCAAACCCAAAACGTAGCCATACTGAAACCTCTACATATCCAAATCACCGTGTGCTCAGCTGTCTGCCTAGACAATCATATTGGCTATATCATATATAAATTTTACTTGCAACTATTTAGCATATGATTAGTTATGCAGACTCTTGCCATGTCACTGCATTGTTACTGTTTTGCTCCTGGTGGTGGACAAATCTTTTTCTTCCTGTATACTACAAATTACAACCTGTTCTCACATTCTCTAATAGCTCAGTGTGTTATTAGGTTGATTCCCAAGGAAAAGGTCAGTGGTTCAAATCGAGGAGCAGCCATGAAGATTTCCAAAGAAAAGAGACACAGCATCATCCAGCTCATTGATAACAATCTCTTGACCAAGATGATTGCCAAACTGCATCATATGAGGCCATGAGAGTTGAAGGAATATGAAATGAAGTCCATCCATTGAATAGTCAAGAGGTGACGTCAAGACAAAATATCAGCCAAAAGGTGGATGTATAAAATACTAACAAAATAATAAAAATGTAAATTTAGATGTTTAGTAGCATAACAGTAAAAAAGCAGTGACATGACAAGAATCTGCATAACTAATTAATATGCTAAAAGGCGGAAAGTCAAAGTTATGTATAAGATAGCCACAATGATTGTCTATAAAACGAAGTTAGTATCAAACTCAGAGCTGTAGTGGATGGTGAAATATGGAGACTGAAAGTCAAAAGTTCAAAACATTGTTACCCTCTTACCAGGCAGAGTATATTGTGATTTGCAAGGTACTGCTACTGAGACAAGCAAGTTGCAAATAATCGAACTTGTTGCGACTTGATGATGATGATACTTTGTGGGTCACATGCAACCACAATCACTTGCATTATGAGAGATCATTGGCCACGTGACCAAATCACTGTTAAAATTACCTCTTAGGGGTACTTTGCATGCTGCGACATGGCTACTGCGATATCGTTGGGGTCAAATCGAAAGTGACGCACATCCGGCGCCGGTAACGGCGTCGCAATGTGTAAAGCCTAGAAGCACTGATAAACGATCGCAAAAGCATCGAAAATCGGTGATCTGTGTAGTGTCGGTCATTTTCATAATGTCGCACCAATAGGAGATACGATGTTGTTCCTCGTTCCTGCGGCAGCACACATCGCTGTGTATGAAGCCGCAGGAGCGAGGAACATCTTCTTAGCTGCCTCCACCGGCTATGCGGAAGGAAGGACGTGGGCGGGATGTTTACGTCCCGCTCATCTCCGCCCCTCCACTTCTATTGGCCGCCTGCCATGTGACGTCGCTGTGACGCCGCACGACCCGCCCCCTTAGGAAGGAGGCGGGTCGCCGGCCAGAGCGACGTCGCAGGGCAGGTAAGTGCGTGTGAAGCTGCCGTAGCAGCTATCGCAAGATATCGCATGTGCGACGGTGGCAGGTACTATCGCGCTCGGCATCGCTAGCCGATGCTAGCGATGTCGCAACGTGCAAAGTACCCCTTAGTCCTAGCCTATATGTTTTTACATTATGCACCACTCTTACTACATTGTTGCAATGCTTGGCACTAAAAGAATGAAAAAATTTAGAGCAATTTCATTTTTTGGAATTTTCAGATTACTTAAAAGGGAACCTGTCACTTTGTACATTCAGTCTGATCTATGGACAACACAGTATAGAGAAGGAGAAACTGAGCAGAACAATATATACGATTCCTGGAAAAGATCCAGTAATACTTGTGCTTTTATTATTTGACATCCCTCTTTTGTGTATGTATGAGTCCAGTGGGCGGTCCTACTAGTGATTGACAGCTATCTCTGTATGCAAAGTTATATAGGGAAGACTGGCAATCATTAGTAGCTCCGCCCACTGGACTACTATATACAAACACCAGGGATTTCAATAAAAATAATTAAAGTTTTATAGAAACTTCTTCAACAATAATTTATATTAATCTGCTCAGCTCCTCCTGCTTGCCAATCAGAGACTAGATCCAACATGATAGGATCCCTTAATAAGATGTGAAACTTGGCAGAAATATTATTTGGCTAAAGCAATATAGCAACAGATTTGGGGTAAAGATGTAAAAATTGGTTGACCATGGTCAAAGTTTCTATTATTTTGTATATTATATACAGTATCTACCCTTCAGTTGCAATGGGGCCTAAAACAGGCATTAACCTCCATGGTTAGATATGGAAGAGGTGATATAATCACTTATCTTAAATTAGGATAACAATGTAATGGAACTTTCACTGTAATTTTTGTTTAATTTAAACCGAGTACTTCAATTACCGATGCTTCACCGATTCTGAAACCGTTTTTCTTTTTTTCCGTTTTACATTCCAAAGTTATGTCCCCTGGTAATAAAGGTGCACATTTTCCCTTCACCTAACTGGGTGTGTACCACAGAACAGGCCAATGAAAGCACAGCCACACCCACACAAGAGTTCTTTGGCACACACCCAGTTCTTGAAGGGAACATTAGCATCTTTACTACTGGGGGGCATACGTTTGGAATTAAGGGGCACAAAAGAAAAAGAAAAACTGTTCCAGAATCAGCAGAAAGGCGGCAATTAAAGGAGGTATGCAGTTTAAATAAAAATAAAATCCACTGAAAAGTCTGCGTTGTGATCTATTCATTTAAAGCATGGGATGGCGGTATTTTTTATTTTTGCTTATGACAAATAGGAGCTGTCCACTCAGTTTGATGGGAATGTAGATCACTGAAATCATTCCAAGCATGACTAGTTATCAAGGCTACAAGAAGCGAATGAAAAATGTAGAGAAGTGACACGAGTGTAAGCATGTGTAAAACTAGGTTAGGGATCAAATGAGGTCTTAGGTATTAGACAAGATAAAAGAAGCAGGAAATTAAAGGAATCAGTTGTTGTGCAAAGCGAAATCCTGTTACCTTAGTGGGATTTTAGGAGGGATAATTCCTTTTTTTGTATTCCATTATTGTCGCATTACCTTTCCCACTATATAACAAGATCCCCGATGAGAAGCCACGAGGTGATAGAGAGGGAGGCGAGCACTGGGCTAATACTTTTCTATGAAGCCCAGGCTACTCGGTGGTGACTGAACTATCTCTCCAGAAAAATGACCGCTGTGATTTAGATCCATCTTGGAAGTGACAGAAGAGGAAAAACACAGGAACGGCGGTGATGGAACAACAGCGGATTTCTCAGTACAACTGTTTTTAGATGCGACTTGAGAGGTTTTAATAATTTACCCTTCTGCTGTGACATGTACTGCATGAAAAGTGTCACCTTGTGCCAGCACGCTCCAGTATACACGACATGAAGGGTTCATTAGGACAGCAGAAAGTGACGTTAGAAATTTTGCATTTGTATGGAGAACATTTGGCTGGTCGCAGTGGAGGGCGCAAACCTCCGATAGTGATTGGCTGAGCCAGCGGTTACTGCTATAGTCATTGTGTCGAGAAGAGACCAGAAAAAAAGAGACCAGTGGTGACCGGGAGAATAAGCTGCAGAGTTAGAGAGGGTAAGGATCGTTACTTTTTTTTTTTACCATACAAAGCCCAATGAAAAATATTTTTTTTCGTATCTGCTGATAACCCCTTTAAGAATTTTTCGTTTCCTCTCTAGTCCATTACTTTACAGCACAAAGCGGCTCAAATGATGTTAGTAATAAATGTATTATGCTGATTCCCTTATTTATTTATATTGTGGGTGATACAAGGGCAGCACATTTTAAAGAGGCACTCAGTATGTGTTTGTTAGAAGGGTTTTCCTATATAAAATTGAATTATGCAGAGTTTTGCAGCCAGTGTTCAGTTTCCCTGCAGCCAGTGATGCAGCCTGGGAGGGCCATAGAGGCGCAGAATACTTAGGGATGGAAGAAATTAAATTTAGCACCTCCGGGCAGTGCCCCGAACGGCTAGTCAGGTGCCCTGGCACCAATAGAGTTGGATCCTGCAATGTTAAGAAAGAGAGAAGCGAAACAGAGACGCAAAAAAGGCAAAGAGAGAAAGGGACAGCAAGATGGAGACACAGAAAGAGAGGTAGAGAGAGATAGAGAGGCACAGAGAGAGAGAGACAGAGACAGTCAGAGAGAAAAAAGAGAGAAAGATACACAGAGAGACAAAGAAAGGTAGAGAGCAATAGAGAAGCACAGAGAGAGACAGAGGGAAAAAAAAGAGAGAAAGATACACAGAGAGAGAGACAGAAAGGTAGAGAGTGATAGAGAGGCACATAGAGAGAGACAAAGAGTCAGAGAAAGGCAGAGAGAAAAAAAAGAGAGAGAAAGATACACAAAGAGAGACAGAAAGAAAGGTAGAGAGCGATAGAGAGGCACAAAGAGAGAGAGAGAGACAGTTAGAGAGAGGCAGAGAGAAAAAAGAGAGAAAAATACACAGAGAGAGAGACAGAAAGAAAAGTAGAGAGTGATAGAGAGGCACAGAGAGACAAAGAGAAACAAAGTCAGAGAGTGGCAGAGGGATAAAAAGAGAAAAAGATACACAGAGAGACAGACAAACAGGGAGAGAAAGAGACACAGAAGGAGAGAGACACACACACACACACACACACACACACACACACACAGAGACAGAGCGAGTCTCATCTATAAATCACAAAGCCTTGCTACACCAGGAGGACCCAGGAGAATGAAGCCCCCCAATACAAAGCACCCAAAGCCAGCCTGACCAGGCCACCAACATACATGGCCTGACAAAAGGCGAAATCCGGAAGACAGTACTCAACAGGCAAAAAGGAATAACTCAGCATCTGGAGGAATGACAAACAAGTCACAGAAACTAACAATATACCAAAATTTACAGAGGGAGTACAAACTAGACCCATATCTGGAGAAACTAACAAACCCCAAAACGAGACAGATCCTGAGCCGGTACAGACTGAACTCCCACAGCCTACTCATCGAATCTGGGTGGCACTGAGAGGACTACAAGCCCTGAGAGAGCAGACTCTGCCAGCAGTGTCTCCAGGAGGCTATAGAGGATGTGGACCACTTCTTACTGCCACAAATACTCCGCAGTGAGGGACTCTCGCTTCAGGAGACTGTCTGATCTCCTCCCAGGCTTCACCTCCATGGAGGAGGAAGAGAAACTGCGGATACTACTGGGGCAAGAAGAAAGTGCGGTGACCATAGGCAATATGTCAGTGCCTGCACAGACTAAGAGAAGCCAAATATATCATTGGCGTCTATAGTCCACTCTGGATGAGTCTCTATCCTCATCCCTCTTCTTTTTACTATTTGCGTTGGCAATGCTAACATGTACTTAGTCCTGCCATTTGAATTGAAAAACAAAGAGGCAGAAAGAGACAAAGAAGAGAGAAACAGAGAGAGAGGGAGATGCAGAAAAAGGCAGCGAGAGACAAAGAAGAGAAAAAAAGAGAGAGATGCAGAAAAATGCAGAGAGAGAGAAAGAGACAGATGCAGAGAAAGGCAGAGAAACAAAGATTAGAGAGAAACAGAGAGAGACAGATGCAGAGAAAGGTAGAAAGACAAAGAGAAGAAAAAGAAACAGAGCGATAGAGAGAGAGAGAGACAAGAGTTGCAGAGACAGAGGCAGAGAGAGACTCAGGCTGGGGCCACACGGGGATCTACTGCGATCCTCGCATGACACTCGGCTCACGCTGGCAGCACAGCAGGAGCCGAGTGTCATGTGAGTGTCACTGCGACTGAGGTCCGATCATGCGAGCGGACCACAGCTGCAGGGGGCGGGCCGGCTTTGAGGAGGGGCGGGTCGGCTATGTGGAGGGCCGGCGCTGAGGAGGGGAAGGAGGGATTTATCTCCCTCTCTCCTCCGTTGCTGGCTATTGCCATTCTTGCTCTGCACTCGCGGTACGCCGGTGTACTGCGAGTGCAGTGCGATTTTTCTCTCGCCCCATATACTTGAATGGGTACAATAGAAACAAGCCTCACATTACAGTTGCAGCATGCTGCGATTGTTTTCTCGGTCTGATTAGGGCTGAGAAAATCGCTCATGGGTGCTGGGACTTCAGGCCGCTTTACACGCTGCGATATCGTGACCGATATCACTAGCGTGGGTACCCGCCTCCATCGGTTGTGCGACACGGGCAAATCGCTTCCCGTGGCGCACAACATCGCGCGGACCCGTCACACTATTTACCTGCCTAGCGACGTCGCTGTGACCGGCGAACCGCCTCCTTTGTAAGGGGGTGGTTCGTTCAGCGCCACAGCGACGTCACAGCAGCGTCACTGAACCGCCACCCAATAGAAGCGGAGGGGCGGAGATGAGCGGGACAAACATCCCGCCCGCCTCCTTCCTTCCGCATTGCGGGCGGGATGCAGGTAAGGAGAGGTTCCTCGTTCCTGCGGTGTCACACGGAGCGATGTGTGCTGCCGCAGGAACGACGAACTACATCGTTACTACAGCAGCAACGATATTCGAGAATGGACCCCCATGTCACCGATGAGCGATTTTGCGACGATGCAAAATCGCTCATAGGTGTCACACGCAACGGCATCGCTAAAGCGACCGGATGTGCGTCACTAATTCCGTGACCCCAACGAGATCGCTTGAGCGATGTCGCAGCGTGTAAAGCGGCCTATAGGTTACTATTGGTCCAAGTGGAATGAGATAAAACATTGCATTCCACTCGCTCCGATTTCATGCTGTGTGGCTTAGACCAAAGAGAACCTGCTGATGGGCTGCAGTCTTCTCTGCTCCCCTAGTGTGGGATATGTGTATTTTTGCTTTTTAAATTATTTAATCAGGGCCGCTTTAAAATTTAGAAATAGATTTCTGAGTAATTTTACAACTCCTTTAAGAACCTCAATGGTGGACTCCCCTTTATTAATGGATTTATACATGGTTTTTCGAAATCCCTTGACCTCAATACTTTCTATGCACTGGACAATACCTTCAAATGAAAGCAAATCAAATATAAACATTTGAGACATAATAAAACGCTCCCTGGTGCTCCCTACTGGGCACAACTCTGGGGGGAAAAAGTCATATATTTACCAGCGACGTTAAACTTTTTCTTCCTTGCATCGTCTGTTCCCAAATTATCACTCTGTAGCCCAAAATGTTTCCATAGATTTTTTTTATTAGAAATAAATATGCAGTGAATTCTGTATAATAGCTCCATCATCCACAACACACAGCTCCAAGCGAAAAAAATAGACATCTTTCTATTGCCAAAATGCTGAAGGTATTGGAGGTATTTGGTTTCAACACTTTAATACATTAATTATGAAAATATTTTCACCTCTAATCTGATGGATGTGATAAAGTTCAGTAAATACTTACAACACAGCAGAGGATTCAGTAAATACTTACAACACAGCAGAGGATAAGTGAATGGACTTAATGACACTTTTAGGCGACTCATTCAAGAAAACATATTCCGAGGCGAAGAACATTCTCCACTTCTGGCTAAACGAAGGCCCCTGCCTCTGTATAGGTTAATAAGGGGCTTTTCAGTCTACTGCACCGAAAACATAATTGCTGCATAATGAAAAGTTTTGTAACTCTCTGAAATATTTTGGGAGGTATTTGCCGTACCCAGGACTTCTGTGTTTGTGTCAATTGATTTATATAAATATTTTGCAACTTTTGGTCCTTTTTCTGCCAATCAAATTCATTTCTTAAAAGCGAATGGATCAGTAAAAGGGGCCGCAGCCAATTGCACCGCAAATAATTCACTATAAATTACACAAGAAAACTGAAATCAAGACGGCTTAAAGGCATAGGCACAACCCAAAGAGAAAGAGGAGTGCACCTTCTAATAAATACAGCACACCTTAAAGAGAACCTGTCAGTAGATTTGGGGCCTATAAGCTGCGACCACCACCAACGGGCTCTTATATACAGCATTCTAACATGCTGTATAGAAGAGCCCAGGCCGCTGTGAGAACATAAAAAACACTTTATAATACTTACCTAACGGTCGCACGGTGGGCCTTATGGGCGTCTCCATTCTCCGGTGCCGGCGCCACCTCTTTTGGCCATCTTTGTTCTCCTTCTCTAGCCGCGGTGCATGACGGGTCCAACGTCATCCACACTCGCCAGCATTCAGGTCCTGAGCAGGGCAGATCAAAGTATTGTAGTGCGCCTGCACAGGATCGGCGAGTGTGTATGACGTAGGACGCGTCATGCACACAGGCTTCAGAAAGAGGAGAAGATGGCCGAAAGGGGAGTTGCCCGCACCGGAGAACGGAGACGCCCATGAGGCCCACCGTGGGACCGTTAGGTAAGTATTGTAAAGTGTTTTTTATGTTATACCCCCGGCCTGGGCTCTTATATACAGCATTCTAACATGCTGTATATAAGAGCCCGGTGGTGGTGGCCGCAGCTTATAGGCCAAGAAAGTGGTGACAGGTTCCCTTTAACCTTAGGCTTTTGGTTTAAGATGTGGGATGAAAAGTCCATCTTGACAGATGAATCCTTCCTTTGTATTTTTATTTCTCACTATTTCAAGATATCTGCTTGCCGTCAGTGACTGGGGATATTCTTCTTTAAAGGCTCAATAGACCTAATAAGTCTCACGGCTATGGGTTTAATACGATTGAACCCAGTCCACACGAGTCTCTTTTAGAACTACTCTTGTATGAACTATTACCACCAACAGCCAACTAAGAAAGCCAATCACGAGACAGTAAGGCAGAAAGCGGTTCTGAGGCAATCACAAGGCAAAAGGTTCTAACGTTTACCATATACAACACTTCGGGTCGATCAGAATTAGCTTAAAGGGGTTGTCCAATACTTTTACATTGATGGCCTATCCTTAGGATAGGTCTGATCGGCTGTGGTCCCACACCCCACACCCCCACCGATCAGCTGTTCTCATTCCCGGCAGCGGCAGTAGGAAGCCGAAATACTCAGTTCTGGTGCTGCTCAATCTTCTGATAGTGACCGTGGACAGGTAGTGCACATCCGCATAGTATTGATTAGAATGGGAGGTGGATGTGCTGTGCTTGGCCGCTATTAGAAGATGGAGCAGATCCGGAACTGAGCATTTCCAGCTGATCGGCGGGAGTGCGGGATGTCGGACCCCGGGCGATCAGACTTTGATGACCTATCCTAAGGATAGACCATCAATGTAAAAGTAGTGGACAACCCTTTTAAGAATCACATAACACATCGAAAGCTATGGAAAGGGCAATCAGAATTTATGTGATTCTCGTCATGGGGAGGATAGGGTGCATTCGGTACCGGAAGGGCCACCAGCTTGGCAAAGGTTTGGGAAGACCGTTGCCAATGTAAGGAACACTTTATGAGCCCTTAATATGCCCAGCGTTTGAAGACTAGGGGAGCCTAATAGTGTAAGGTGCGCAGTGGCTTAACTTGACGGTTGTGGGCCTCAATACAAGATCTCCAAAAAGGTCCCCAGTGATCAGAGGTCTTTGGTCTTCCCTTATAGGCCAAAGGGTCTCTTAGAGATCTCTGAGGTTCCAGGCTACAACTACAACCCCCAGCGACCACTATAGATACAGAAGTAGAGCATTTAATCGTGAGTAGTCATGCTATCTGAGAAGTAATCATCTGGAAGGTGGATAATAGAAAGCAGGTGGAATAAATAAGGCAAAACTAGAAGTATCCTTAAAGGGATCTTGCTTCCGTTGTTTACAAACACATTTTTTTCCTCTACACCTCCTTTTCCTTGACTTTGGTCCAATATCTCATCCCTTAGTATGCCAACTATGTATTTCCTCTAGAAAGGGAAGTCCTGCTCAGGTTTTTGCCACCTAATAGCAAACCTTTGGGACCAACTAGGGCTCTGTAGCCCATCTCCGAAGGCCCCATAGAAGTTGTAAATTATGTAATTCTTCAAAAACACATACTGCCTAGTATATTTTGTTTTTTAATGGGAGAATTCAAAAGGCCAATATAAAGTAAGACAGTGCAATAATCAGAACTTGTAACAAACCTACTCTATTGTGCATTGCTATCTACTGAGTATCCTAAGCTGCACTACTGCTCATTACATAGACACTGCATTCCCACCTATAGATACGGGTTATCTGAGTGCACAAACAACGGCAGAGCATAAAATAAGTTATATCTTACATCACAGAACACAATACTCAGTGATCATTTTGGCCAGTGCTCCTCTCAGTCAAGGCTTTATTCTCTTGATCACTGTGGCAAATCCCTGGGAAATTGGGCTATTGTTGAGTCAAGGACTGTGCTTTCATCTGTCTCTTGGCTTTGGTTTGCAGGTAGCGGCCCTTTCCTTCCTCAAATCGTTTCTTTTCGTCTTCCGTCTCCATCTGCATTAGGAGACACAGATATAACAGGATAAGCGTAGAAATAAGTGCAAAGTATAATTGTACTGTGAGTAACAAGAGACATAATGCAAAAGTATAAAATTGTACAGGATAAGTATTGTAATATACAGTATATACACAGTGACTCCAGTAGCAGAACAGTGAGTGCAGATCTGAAGTATAATACAGGATATAACTCAGGATCAGTACAGGATAAGTAAGGTATGTACACAGTGACTGCACCAGCAGAATAGTGAGTGCAGCTCTTAAGTATAATACAGGATATAACTCAGGATCAGTACAGGATAAGTAGTGTAATGTATGTACACAGTGACTGCACCAGCAGAATAGTGAGTGCAGCTGTGGAGTATAATACAGAATGTAACTCAGGATCAGTACAGGATAAGTAATGTAATGTATGTACACAGTGACCCCACCAGCAGAATAGTGAGTGCAGCTCTGGAGTAGAATACAGAATGTAACGCAGTATCAGTACAGGATATGTAATGTATGTACACAGTGACCCCACCAGTAGAATAGTGAGTGCAGCTCTGAAGTATAATACAGGATATAACTCAGGATCAGTACAGGATAAGTAATGTATGTACACAGTGAATGCACCAGCAAAATAGTGAGTGCAGCTCTGGAGTATAATAAAGGATGTAACTCAAAATCAGTTGTCACGGGTATGACAAACATGGCACGTGCGTTCAGACCAACAGTGAGCCTGATGCACAACAAAAATAAAACAAAATACAAAAAGTAAGGGGTAACACTGGAGACACAATAACAACGGTGAGACCTAGCTCTAGTGAGGGGGGGAAGGTGGGGCACCTCTTATCCTCACATGTAGCTGTCCCTACTCTCCTAGCCAGGCTCCATACAGTCTCCTCAATTGGCACAGAGGTGCAACCTGCAACCCTGAGAAAATCCTTTTGTAGCCCTGGCTAGTGTATTGGTAGGTGGGAGACGCTAGACCCACTGCTGCAATAATATAGCAAAAGGGAAGGTAAGACAAACAGGGGAAAACAGCAACACAAAAGGAAAAAGTCAGGTTTCTGAAACAAGCCTTCACAGGACCTTCCACCAAGGTAGCCAGAATGCAATGGATTTGTATCCTCAGCAAGAACTGCTGGGAAAACACTGCTACTTATACCTGAAGGGACATGGCTACAAAACAACTGTAGCTGAAATGTTCTGCTGGGAGCTGCAGGCAACAAAACTGACATTATCTCCTTAAGTCCCAAAGGAAATGAAACTACATTTAAATATAGAGCCTAAGATGGTAATGAGCAACTCTAGTTCTTAATCTGTCACTAGTCTTCAAAGGTAGAGAGACGACCGTGACATTAGTACAGGGCAAGTAATGTAATGTATGTGTGGCGAACCTGAGTGTCAGGTGCCACAGGGTACTACATCTAACCCCGGGATTCCTGGAAGACCTCGAACACACACAATCCACGCCCTTTTCCCCAGACTGGGTAACAGGCTAGAGATGGACCTGATGGATGGCCACCTATTGGTTGGGACTCATCCAATCCACTAGTCGGGAACCTGGGAGGAGGAGAGGCTAGTCAATGGAGTGGACGAAAGATGGACATCTTGTCAGATAGTGAAAAGTCAGACAGACAGTCAGTCAGAAGTTGACGTGCTGACAGAAAGTGTAAAGTGACTACTGAGTAAAAAGGAGTACGGTTGCCAGGGGGGAGTACGGCATGAGTACTCACAGGACCAGGGCACCGGCGGGTCGCAGAGCCCTAGTTCAGGAAGATGCTTCAAGGCTCACCTGATAACAATCTGCCCGGTGAGGGGACCATCAAGGACCTTACCGACGTTAAGTGTCTGGGGCACAGCAGCAAAGAGGGAACCTGGGAACGGGGACAGAGGTCCAACCCAAGAAAAGTTCAAGCTGCCTGCCATACGAGCCAGGAGTGTGACAGCCGGAGGGGACCCCCAAAACGCTCCAGTCCACGGGGACCCACCAACTACAAACGGGTGCATGGAAGTAAAGCTCACCAGTTCACTACACCGGCACTGGAACAGAGGGAATACCGGACTGGTAGAGACCAGCACAAACCGGGTAGCAGCAACTCCAGACCAGTGAGTAAAGCACAAGTTAAACCGCAGCCCCTGTGTTGTCTGAATTCTTCCTACACCTCTGTGTATATATATATATATATATATATATATATGTATATATATATATATATATATATACCACAACCATCATCATCCTCCCATGGGGCCTAGCTCTACTTGCGGAGGGCCATAACATCTAAGCTGCTTAATACCACCAGCCCCAGCAGTGAGAGACTTTGCAGCGGCGGCTTTCCCATATGGCCATATACCCAGGGTCACGGAACTGGGCAATGGCCACCCAGTGATACGTCCCAGCAAATACAAGGCCCGGGTCCGAGTACCCCAAAGCCCTGGGGTGCGTCATATGTGCACAGTGAATCCATAGTGGGGACCCGATTGGTTGTCAGCAAGCTTTTCTAGGGTCAGACACAGCTGAATAATACAAACAGCAACTCAGTAATTGATTTCATAAGCTTGACTTAAAACAAGTAAGAATATAATGCAAAATGCCAAACAAGACCCCTGGTGCTGCAGGAGAGCCGGGACAGGAATGAAGAATAGAGTGATTATGAAGTAAGTTTTGGGCTTATGCCGCATACTTCTCAAAAATCAAAAATGGAAAATTGTGGAACGATCAAGGAATGCGAAGAAGAAAAGACTGTAATAAACTTAAATATGATCTTTATGTAATAATCGCACCATTAAAGCCGTGGTTTATCTGTACTCTGTCTCCGAGGAGAGCTGCTCGCTCTCATACCTTAAGGCAAAAATGCTACATCTGTCTGACAAGTTGTTCCAAAAAATTTCCTGGCAGAATATGACTGATTTCAGGTCTGGAAAACAATGGAAAAAAACTGCTCAAATTTATTACCAGTAGTAATGCTAAAGCATCGCATTAAGAACATTTTTTATTTTTTTATTTATTTATTTTTATTATTTTATTTTTTTCTGTTCACATAAGTTTATGTGGCGTCGATCAGATTAGGGGCTTTGCCCTGATCCCCTAATAATTAAAGGGACATAGAAAAAAATGATACAGGCAATGATAGGGGCGATTCTTACCTGTGCCAAGGACTTACCAATGTCAAGGCCAAATATGAGGATTTTATGAATGAGTAAACGGGAGTGGACACTAATGGAGGGATAGCGTTTAAGGAAATCGATAGAAGGTGCCTACTTAATCATTGGTGGAACCAAAAATTGATGGAGAGAAGTCATATTGGAAAATTTGCAACAGGATCCAGAATCAGGGTTTTTTAGGTCCATCCGGGATCCAAACGTAAAATTTGTAGCAGGATCCAGAATCAGGTTTTTTTTAGGTCCATCCAGGATCCAAACGTAAAATTTGGAACAGGATCCAGAATCAGGTTTATTTAGGTCCATCCAGGATCCAAACGTAAAATTTGTAGCAGGATCCAGAATCAGGTTTTTTCAGGTCCATCCGGGATCCAAACGCAACTACAGACACTGAGCACCCGATAGTTAAGGGGTTGGTTGGACATTTCCAATCTTGCAACGTTAACAATAATGTCCCGTTTTTAGACGTGGCACGCGTGTTCAGACCAACAGATATCTGACACATGACAAAAATACAACAAAACAATACAAGTAAGGGGGAACACCAGGGACACAACAACAACAGTGGACTCTAGCTCTAGTGAGTGGGATAGATAGACACCTCCTATCCTCATCTGCAGCCGTCCCTACTCTCCTAGCCAGGCCCTATACAGTCTCCTGAACTATCGCCGAACAGGAACCTGAGACCCTGAAAAAAAATCCTCTAGTTGCCCTGGCTAGTGTGTTGGCAGGTGGGAGACGCTAGCCTCATTGTTGCATTAATATGACACAAGGAAACTTAAGACAAACAGCAACAAAAAGGATAAAGTCTGACGTCTGGAACAAGCCTTCACACGACCTTCCACCAAGGAGGCCAGAATACAAATGGATTTGTGCAAATGGATTTTTATCATCAGCAAAGGTTGCTGGGAAACATAGCTACTTAAAAACACAGAGGCATGGCTACAGAGCAGCTGCTGTTGGAAAGCTGCTAGCAGCAAAAATGACATTAACTGTTTCAGCTCCAAGAGAAACAAAACAACATTTAAATGTAGAATCAAAGATGGAAATGAGGGATCTCAACCCTGAACCCATCACAAGTCTCCAAAAATAGAGAGACGACCGTGACAAATGTATTGCGTGGTGGGTCCTATTAACTAGTATGCCATTTTGCCCTCGTATAATATCCTCGGCACCCATATTGTTCTCCAGAACACAGAGATTTGGGAATGATCAAGTCTGACTGTACAGAGAAACGAACTTTTAACACCTGTGTCACACTGAATTGCTTATAGCGTGAAGCTCTGCCTCCTCATCCAGCGCACATTGCCATCCAGCTTAAAACATTCACATTCTTCATTAAACATCTGAAAACACCTAGAGGTGCGAGCTGCTATTTTTAACATTCGTCATACAGATTGAAGCAGCGCAGAGCTCGCGATCTGTTCACAGCTCTTCCGTTCTTTTAGCCCATTTCATCTCATTACATTCACTGTACAATTGTTATATTGCCCAAAAATAGTCAAATGTATGAGACCTGTACCCATTATAAACTGTGTGATCTGATGTTACAGCCGCCCTTGTCAGCCAAGCAGGGCCTTTGGTCGTTCTTTAACAGCCTGTGCCAGACTGCCATAAATACCATCCTCTATACCTTTTTAACAAGTACTTAAAGGGAATATGCCACCACTTTTACCTTATTAAACTGTTAATATGGCCATACAGGGTATAGAATGCTGAAAACAGCCATACCTTTATGTCTCATATCAGAACAAGTCTTGTTGTTGAATATCACCTTTTATCACTTTATGTAAATGAGCTCTTCCAGGCTATGGGGCGGATGCTGCCTGGAAGATAACTCTGCCTACAGAGATTGTTTTAAATAAAAGGGGCGTCTCTGCTCTCACTGCAGAGCTGTGATTATAACTGACACTGGTGCAGGTGCCTCTCCGCTTCAGCCTCCAGCTTGCTGGCAGAGCGTGTTTCAACATTGTTGCAATGAAGCAAATACTCCCGTAGCTGCAAAAAATGTGTTTGAAAGAAGACAATTTAATTTCTCCTGTTCTGTGTCAGTTACTTGTCTCACACTGGTAATGGTCCTTTTATTTAAAATAATCTCAGGAGGTGGAGTTATCTTCCAGACAGTATCCGCCCCCATAGCCTGGAAGAGCTCATTTACATAAAGTGATAAAAGACGATTTTTCCAAAACAAGACATGTGATATGAGACATAAAGGTATGACATTTTTCAGCATTCTATAACCTGTATGCCCATATTAACAGTTTAAAAAGATCAAACTGGTGACAAATTCCCTTTAAAAATCTGAAGATGATTAATAAAAATAGACAAATGCAGATTGTCAGGTGAAATGGTTAAAAACAAAACAAAAAACATTTTTCTGTAATTTTATATTTTGTTTGTTTCACGTTTACGGTGTTTATTGTGTGGTCAGAATGACCTGGTAACATGATTCTCCAGGTCAGTCTGATTACGACAATATTAAACTTGCATAGTGTTTTATTACATTAGTGGCTTAAAAAAATCCTGAACTTTGTGAAAAAAAAAAAAACGTTTGTGTTGCAATTTTTCAACGTTCACAATTCTTTTTTTTTGTCAATGGAGTTGCGTAAAAGCTAATTTTTTGTGTGCCGAGCTATACTTTATGTTGGTATTATTTTGGGGTAAATACATTTTGATCGTTTCCCGTTACATTTTTTTTTTCTGGCGGTGGTGGGTGGGCGGTGGGAGTGCAGAGACATAAAATTGGCAATTATGGCATTTTTTTTTTTACCGCATTTATGTCAGGGGTTAACTAATTTTATATACAATGGATCGGTCTTTTACGGACTCAGTGATACTGTATATGCTTTTTAAGATTTTTTTAGTTTATTTTTGTATAAAGAAAACTTTTTTGTTTTTGTTTATTTTTTAGATTTTTTTTTACACTTTTTATTTAACCTTCGGTCTATGAAGCTGGCAGCTGTGTACGGTGGCGAGTTTGTCGACTGCGTCTGCTCATTATACCTGTTGTATACCTGATGTAATGGTTAGTGATGGAGAGGGAAGGGGTTAAAGAGGAGTGCGGATTTGGGTTTCTGGTCTATCAAAGGCACTAAGGAGAAATTGCTTCAGCACCCACCTACCTTATAAGTAGACTTACATTTGGGAAGAGAAGGAGGGGAAATGGTGCAGGCCACCATGGACTTTAAAGAAATACGCCAATCAAATTTTAAATCTGATGAGGCTGGCTGTTTGATCCATTCCAAAATTAATTTAAGATTTTTATTTTAAGATGAGTCCATAGAGGAAGAAAAAAAAAAATCTAAGTTTATCCAGACACTACTCACCCAACATAACTGACAACTGCAGCTTGTACTGAGCAGTGTGAGATCAGCAGCAGAGAGGAGGACCAGTGAGGAGCTGTCAATTAGGCTAGGTGGGTGGATCTTGAGATTAAACTTTCAAATCGGATTATACAGCCATTCTGACATAAATTATCGGAGTAAGTTAAGTACCACAACCTCATCAGGTCAAAGTGGTCTATTTAGTAATGCATGCAGTCTTTACTTTGGATTCTGATGACAGCTCTGCCATAAATGGAGTAAGGTTTATTTCACACTTGGAAATAGGGGTGCTCAAGAACGGTTCAAACCCGTCACTGGATACAAGAGAACTTAGCACACCAAAAATGAATATAAAGATTTTATTGTAGATGCTATACCCCAAAAATATGGCGCCCTCCAACAGCGTGCAAGATGCTCTACTATACTGCACCATCACATCTATACAGTACAGCCATCTGAGTAATCTATAAATCTCACAATAATTTAGGGGTTGAAACGTTATTTTTTTGGGGTGATTGAGTGTACAATAAAGCTCTGCCATAAAGACATCTTTACTACAAATGCCATAAAGCTTAACATAGTAGTGGCCTGACTGCTGTGACCTCCCACAGAACAGTGTTGGTAAATCACCTTTTCTCTATTTCTACTTCCTGACTGCTGTGGACCTCCCACAGAATAGTGTTAGTAAATCACTTTTTCTCTATTTCTACTTTCCTGACTGCTGTGACCTCCCACAGAATAGTGTTGGTAAATCACTTTTTCTCTATTTCTACTTCCTGACTTCTGTGACCTCCCACAGAATAGTGTTGGTAAATCACTTTTTCTCTATTTCTACTTCCTGACTTCTGTGACCTCCCACAGAATAGTGTTGGTAAATCACTTTTTCTCTATTTCTACTTCCTGACTGCTGTGACCTCCCACAGAATAGTGTTGGTAAATCACTTTTTCTCTATTTCTACTTCCTGACTGCTGTGACCTTCCACAGAATAGTGTTGGTACATCACTTTTTCTCTATTTCTACTTCCTGACTGCTGTGACCTCCCACAGAATAGTGTTGGTAAATCACTTTTTCTCTATTTCTACTTCAGCAATACAGATGGGACATCCGTAGCCGTAGGGGTTTTAGAGGAGTTTACAGCATCTAAAGATCTCCTTTAGTTTAAAAGATTGCTTAAAGGTATGAAGGGTTGAATGAGGATACTTCTGATAAAAACTGTTACATAAAGACATATTTACTACAAATGCCATAAAGCTTAAAATAGTAGTGGCCTGACTGCTGAGACCTCCTACAGAATAGTGTTGGTAATTTACTTTGTCATCTATTTCTTCAATAATACAGATGAGACATCCCTGGTTGTACGGTTTTAGAGGAGTTTGCAGCATCTAAGATCTGTTTTAGTTTTATGAGATTGCTTAAAGGTATGAAGGGTTGGATGAGGATACTTCTGATCCAAACTGTTACATACCTCCATTCTAATAGTACTAATAATACATATATATTCATTAATTGCAACTGGCATCCTACCGATAAGCAGCCTTTCCTACAATATAATGCAGCACAA
This sequence comes from Anomaloglossus baeobatrachus, assembly GCF_048569485.1. Taxonomy (NCBI): domain Eukaryota; kingdom Metazoa; phylum Chordata; class Amphibia; order Anura; family Aromobatidae; genus Anomaloglossus; species Anomaloglossus baeobatrachus. The sequence continues at coordinate 133,132,064 of NC_134363.1, read as the reverse complement.
CTAAGTGGATGTTATACAGCGCTTCATAGTAAGTGATGCCGCTATGCTAATGACGACCGCGATGGAGCAGAAAGCCGTACATAGGTGGAACCTGGGAATATCACTTTCAGATCATGACATGTTTCAAAACACTGGAACCAGATGGATTAGCGCGATGGCAAAGCAGAGCCGAGTGAGTGAATATTGCATTGTCCCTGTATCTTTATGCGGCTGTCAAACAAGACAGCTACACAAAGCACTAACCTTGGAGCGGAGCTGAGTGGGATTACAATGGCAAGTGAACTTGGAAGATCTTGTGATGAAGTGTGTAACAAGAACAGCAGATGTGTTTGGGAGTTATAGCTGGTGAAATCAATAGGATGGAAAAAGGTCAAGAAAAAATAGAAATTTTTCGAAGGAGCAAAAACCCGCATGACCTGAACTCCTTGAGCTGTGTGAAGACGTAAATTTGGTTCTCCTACCATAAGATGTTCATATAGATTAGATTAGTGTCCACCAAGACTGTCAATTTTGGCGTGACCGATTGACCATCTGATGATTATAGGGGGGTCCCTCCTCTACCCTGATAGCAAATGTCTTGAGAAAGAAAGATTGGGCTTGTTGGATTATAACAAGCGTGATCCTTTGCCATAATGGGACATAGGCTGCCACCAGAGCTGTATGTCAGCATCTTTTCTTTAATTTTGTACTTATGGGACAACTTTTAGACCTCCCTTTAACAATACAGGGGCACAGTGTGACGAATTATTGTAGCTCAGAATGAATAGTATATAGTATAATAGTATACCACATTGATGCCAGTGGGGTATTGACCACAGACCACTTCATTCATGGATCTCCTAAACGGGGGTATTTTGGTCTAATGTGAATGTGGACCTCCAGACTTTCCCTTAACATATGTTCTTAACATATGTTGGCTGCAGAGAAGGATTGGGTGAGTGAAATATCAATGCCCGATCCTATTGTTTTCAGAAAAGATAAGCTGCTACCAGAGGCGTCTGGATGCGTCTTTCTTCTCTCCACCCATTGAGAACACAAGAAGGCTTAAGGGGGCTTTACACGCAATGACATCGCTAACGAGATGTCGTTGGGGTTTCGGAATTCGTGACGCACATCCGGCCTTGTTAGCGACTTCGTTGTGTGTGAAACGTACGAACGACCGCTAACAATCAAAATTACTCACCTAATCATTGACACGTCGTTCTAATCCCAAATATCGTTGCTGGTGCTGGACGCAGGTTGTTCGTCGTTCCTGAGGCAGCACATATCGCTATGTGTGACACCCCAGGAACGACAAACAACACCGTACCTGTGTCCTCCGGCAACGAGGTAGGCGTCACTTTCTTTCGGCTGCTCTCCGCCCCTCGCTTCGATTGGACGGCTGCCGTGTGACATCGCTGTGAGGCTGCACGAACCGCCCCCTTAGAAAGGAGGTGGTTCGCCGGCCACAGCGACGTTGCTAGGCAGGTAAGACCGTGTGACGGGTCCTAGCGATGTTGTGCGCCACGGGTAGCGATTTGCCCGTGACGCACAACCGACGGGGGCGGGTGCTTTCACCAGCGATATCGCTAACGATGTCGCTGCGTGTAAAGCAGCCTTTAGCCAAGCTGAGCTTATGAGCATGGCTGAGCCGGGAACATTTGGCTGACAGCCATTTCCACTGTATGGCGAGTTAGTCTGTTTTCCAAGTCCAGTGCAGAATAAGCTGACCCTTCACAAACCTATAATATAGGTTACAGGCTTCCCCCTATCTGGCCACTTGCCATGTATTATTGAAAATTAGTGATATCTAAATATTGGAAGGTAATGGTGTATACAAATGCCATCATCCTAATTGATCCCCATATCTTCCCGCTCAGCCTTCTAGACTAAGACACCTTCCAATAAAGATATTCTGCTTTCCCCATAATGCAATTTACATATCGCCTTAACAGCTGACGTCCCATTCTGCTGCAGTGTAAATTGGCCTGGCCAGGCTGCTCGTATCGTTCTGCCTGGAAATATCAGCTTGTACAAATTGCTCATTTACATTCATGCCCCTGATAAATCCCTTGAAGATCCGCTTGGAGCAAGAGGACTCATTTTATAATCTGTCAAATCCTGACGGAGTAACAGGGTTTCCATTACAAAATAGAAGTAGCAATTTGTGAGTTTGTGCAATTAACATACGGATTTGTCACAGACGGCTTCACGTGGTCAAGTTGGGTGCGTCTCCGTGATTGGAGTCCCCGCATCCCCTCCTTCAGTAACTATCATCCACTTTATTGATATCAGCTTATCGATACAAGAGGCTGCTGTCACACTAGGTAAGGGGAAGAACCAAGTGAAAGGCGAAAGGGAAGGGAAACCCTGTGTCTAAAGGGCGCTTTACACGCTACAATAAATCTTATGATGTGTCGGCGGGGTCACGTCGTAAGTGACGCACATCCGGCATTGTAAGTATGATTGTAGCGTGTAAAACCTCCGTGCAATTGCGATTGAACGAAAATCCGTTCATCGCATGCACGTCATTTATTTCTCAAAAACTGAACATGTGGTTGTGCAATGTTCCCGAGGCAGCACACAACGCAGTGTGTGACACCCCGGGAACATTGAACGACAGCTTACCTCCGTCCGCGGCTCCCGCCGACAATGCGGAAGTAAGGAGGTGGGCGGGATGTTTACGTCCCGTTCATCTCCGCCCCTCCGCTCCTATTGGCCGGCTGCCGCGTGACGTCGCTGTGACGCTGAACGTCCCTCCCACTCCAGGAAGTGGATGTTTGCCGCCCACAGCGAGGTCGTATGGACGGGTAAGTACGTGTGACGGGGGTTAATCGATTGTGCGGCACAGTCAAAAAATTGAACGTGCCGCACATACGATGGGGGCGGGTCACATCGCATACGATATCGTATGCGAAATTGAAAGGTGTAAAGCAGGCTTAAGGAAGGGGAAGATGGTGATCCCTGACCAAACCTACTGCTGGTCCCTGGGGTCCCTCACCACCCTAGATAGGTTCTGGACCTATGCACTGAGCTTGATACCTGACCCTAGGTTAGGTTTAGGTTCCCTAAATAGGGAACGGATGGGATGAGCTCTTAGTCAACCCCACTAAACACTAGAGAAGACACAAGGAGGACACACAGGGGGAAATGCATGAACTACTTATCACTAGATGACTCGGGTAGAAGTTCAGCAAAGTTTTCAGCAACTAAACCATAGAAGGAGCACAAGCCACCTGCTTGCACCCAGGGCTTGAATGAACTAAAGAATATCACCAGCACCAGTCCAAGGAACGAATGGGTATTTAAACACCAAGAGAATGCTGATGATCAGCAGCTGAGTGGAAGGCGAGCCACTGCTGGGTCCAAAAGAGATGAATCCAGCAGGAAAGCTCCCTATACCAATGAATACCAACAGTGGGAACAATGGAAAATCAAGGAGCATTCTGTGCAGCCAAATTCTGTGACATTCTATGGCCAGAAACCACAAGACTGTCTGTCACTTGTGACACACCTGTGACAGCTGCGTCATGCATTGCAGCTCATCTCTTTCATTTTAGTGGTTGGTATCCTAAAAATTAAATAGCCCTTGCTGGCCTATTTTATGGAGGGGCCAATAATAATTTAATCCTGGCATAATTACATGACTAGGTAAAATCTCTAGCTTTGGCAGGCTGTTCAGAAACTGAGTTTCTTCTCTAGTACCCCCCTAGTCAGTGCAGACACAGAAATATTGGATAGAAATATTTTTTTCTCTTCAATATCAATTATTGTATAGTTGTGTAGAGATGATAGGTGTCAGTTCCCCTTTAACAAAATCCTAGTGGCTTCTATTGCCACTGACTAGTCCACACACTTACCCTTGTATATGGCTCCTATTATGCAATTATACAATAGGATAAAGAGTTGCACACAAGTCACAATGTGTAGGGGAATGATGAAAAGCAAAACTGCTATGGGAATACTAGACTAAAAAATACAATGAACTATCTGAAAAAGTGAAAAACATGAAAATGATATGTGCATAACTGCTATGAATATTAGGAATATAAGAGATGTTTAGCCATTGTATTGATTAATGCAAAAGAGCCCCAAACCAACGCCAAGGTAATCTCTATTTTTGGGGTCCCTAACCTATATGTAACCTCACCTGCAGTTAAAAAACTTGCTCTGTATGGAAAGCAAAGTTTTTTGAGTCTTGCACCATGTTGACACCATTGGTGTTCGAGACATACATTCTTTAGTTAGTATGCACTTTTTGTCTGAGAACCCTGCCCCACGCATAGCCATTTGTTTCACTTTACATATATAGCTTGGTCCTTTGCTTCCCATAGAGAGCAAGTTTTTTAACTGCAGGTGAGGTTACATATAGACTAGGGATCCCAAAAACCAAAAATAGATTACCTTGGCGTTGGTTTGGGGGCTCTTTTGCATTGATCAATACAATGGCTAAACATCTCTTATATTCCTAATATTCATAGCAGTTATGTATATTCCATTTTTCATGTTTTTTCACTTTTTCAGATAGTTCATTGTATTTTTCAGTCTAGTATTCCCATAGCAGTTTTGCTTTTCATCATTCTCCTATACATTGTGACTGGTGTGCAACTCTTTATCCTATTGTATAGTTATGCTTTTTGAGTCTTGCACCATGTTCACACCATTGGTGTTCCAGACATCCATTCTTTACCTATTATGCAATTGACAATATTACGGTTCTTGAACCGGCTCATAGAAAGCATCAGCACCATCTTCTAGTATATTTAGATATTTCAAATGTAAAAATATAATAATTATATAACTATAAGCATAGCTGTTCTCTGTAGTTGACTGCTGGTGATTTTCTCCAGGGATGTCGCAGTGTGTAAAGTACCCTTTAGTGTTTGAATGATTTGCACTGGGGGTAAAAACAGCGTGATCGGCTGTAGTGTGCACCAAACAAAAAATGGAAAAACCCCGTCCACCCGCTCCTCGGAAGTGATCTGTGCATGGCTGGCGGAATGTGGGACGAGACCTGAACTGCCCAATCAGTGACTTCCATTGGGTTTCAGGTCCCAAACCTAACTTTATCTAAAGTCCAGTTGAACCCGCCAAACTGAACTTCCATGGGTCCACTGATCTCTAGTCATCTGCACACTGGGTGCTACCACCAAAAACCACAGGACACACTTAAAAACAACTCAATGTTGACAAAATCAGCATCGGACAACTCCAGAAATCATCTCAGCTCAGATTTGCTCACATCCTATGGTGATACATTACAACATCCTAGGCTGTTGGGAAGAAGCCGATGCGTAATGAAGGCCAACACCAAATAGCGATCGGAATGCTGGGATTTAAAATAGAATAATAACCACAATAATAATAACAACAATAATTGAGGAATTACAATTTTTGCTTAGTTGTAATATATTTTTTTTCTTTTTAGGTAAAAAAAAAAAAAAAGGCCCTGACAAACCGAATCCATGTCATCTAACAGACATAGGACAAAAGTGCCCGTCGAGCTGTAGCCTAACAAATGCCAGTACCTTAGCTCCGAGGCACCCTAAAGTAATTTCTAGGTCACAAATCATTGCTGGAATAATCTGGCCTAATCTTTCCCTCGTCCTCCTCTTCATCGCCTCAGGACACAAACATCTTTCATGCAGAAACCAGAGCAACAGTAAAGGCACGCAGATCTCCAAAACCGGATTCTGGGGTGGCAGCAAGACACCAGGTGCCTGAACCTAATGCAAATGAGACGAAGAGGGGTTCTTAAAAGGGCTATTCCATCATATAACCCTTTTTAGGGCATTTGGATCTGAAAGGAGACGGAAGATGTTCAATTCCCCAGGAAATATAGTACAGTGGATATTGAGTAATACAAACTGTGCATTTATGGGTTGTTTGTGGAAAGGACAGGTCCTACAGGATAATTTTGTGTCAACATGTGTCACCCTTGGTTTTAAACAACCACTGAATGCTACATGCAACCCAATCAGTGGTCACTTAGATGGAATCTGTCAGCTGAATCAACCCTACTACGCTGTCTATATCGGCATGTAGGTCATATTATAAATGAACGGAAGTGTTTGCCAGTGTGAGACATGTAATGACAGAGTACCCTCCTCTAATCTACATATCTCACACTTTCCTTTAAAATAAGCCCTGCAGGCAGAATTATCAGTGAGATCAACAATTAGGTCCAAACATATTTGGACAGTGACAAGTTTTCGCATTTTAGCGGTTTACTAAAACATATTCAAGCTACAGTAAAGGCTGCTTTACATGTATCGATTTTTCGTGCCATCGTACCCGCCCCCATCGTTTGTGCGGCACGGGCAATTTGTTGCCCGTGTCGCACAATGCTGTAACCCCCCGTCACACGTACTTACCTTCCAAACGACCTCGCTGTAGTCGGCGAACATCCACTTCCTGAAGGGGGAGGGATGTTCGGCGTCACATCGACGTCACACAGCGGCCGGCCAAAAGAAGCGGAGGGGCGGAGATGAGCGGGACGTAACATCCCGCCCACCTCCTTCCTTCCGCATAGCCGGCGGGACGCAGGTAAGCTGCAGTTTATCGTTCCCGGGGTGTCACACGGAGCGATGTGTGCTGCCTCAGGAACAATGAACAACCGGACATTCGATTTTTTGAAAATGAGCGACCTGTCAACGATGAACGATAAGGTGAGTATTTTTGCTCGTTCACAGTCGCTCGTAGCTGTCACACGCTACGATATCACTAACGATGCCGGATGTGCGCCACTTACAACGTGACCCCGCCGACATCTCGTTAGATATATCTTAGCGTGTAAAGCCCGCTTTATATAATCAATATGGGCCTAAAGTGCCGACTCTCAGCTTTAGTTTCAGGGTAGTCACATCCTAATTGTAGTAAAGGTTTAGAAAGTCATCTGTTTAATATGCCTCTTTTTCAAGGGAGGGAAAAGATTTCGACAATTATTTTAAAAGCTCTTTAATTGGCTGCACGGGCCATTCCCTCATTAATACATCATCCATTAAGCAGGTAAAGGTCTGGAGCTGATTCTAGATGTTGCATTTGGAAGCTGCTGCTGTGAACCCACAACATGCAATCAAAAGAGTACTCTTTCTGTGGACAGATGAAACTAATATGAACTTGTACCAGAATGATGGTGTGGCATCCCTGAGGCTCTGGTCGCCACGGGGTATTACACCTCAGTTAAGGTGCGGTATCCATCTCAGGTAAGGGAGGGGTTAATCACCGGTGTTCCACATTCACACTCTACATACAGCTTAGGAGCCTTCCCACAGGGGTTTTGGCTCAGGGTAGGCAGGGGGTGGCCACTGCGATGTATAGGACTTTCCTGGTCAGTGAAGCCAGCCACCTGGGAGGCGGGGTCCACTTGGGGGTAGATATAGGCGCAACACTCTCACATAGAGCAGATCAGTCGAGACCATAGTTCTGACAAGACACTTTTGGAACTCTTGGATTTTACTAGGCCCGGGGCTGGGAGCGGAAGCTCAGCCCAAGTACCTAACCACTGAGGGGGACATCCTAGGAAAAGGACATTCTCTCTCTTTCTGTCTTCAAGCACCGTTGGCGGCCCCTTCAATCGCTTGGGTTTGATCGGAGCCCACGACAGCAGAGACCAGCACCTGGGTGAAGCTTTAAATAAGTGAGTAAAAAGAACCTGGAACCGCAGTTGCCAACTGAGACTCTGATTAGCGACACCGTCTCCCCGAGTTCAGCGCTTCCAAGGGACCGCCAACCCCCGTTATCCACTGGGGCCTGCTCCGCCTGTGGAGATCCACACCTCCCGGATGCCATAACACCTATCCCAGTGAGACATTCTGCAGCGGCGGCTACTCCCTGACCGCATACCACAGGTGGCGTCACGACAAACTTTCCCAAATCACCCCGCTTTCCCTTCGTTTACTGCATGCCTCGGGGCAATGGAATTGGGCAAGGCCACCCGTGACATCGCCTGATCCGACCCATGACGGCCCGGCAATGGGAAGAAGAAAAGTATGGAGAAGGCTTGGAACTGCTCATGATCCAAAGCACAGCACATCCTCTGTAATACATGGCAGAGGCAGTGTGATGGCCGGGTATACATTGGCTTTCAATGTCCCTGCGTAACTAGTGTTTATTGATGATGAGACTGAAGACAGAAGCAGCCGGATGAATTCTGAAGTGTACATGGTGAGACTTTCTGCTCAGATTCAACCAAATGCAGCAAGGTTGATTGGACAGTGCTTCACTGTACAGATGCACAATGACCCAAAACATATTGCAAACGCAAACCACAAGTTTTTTGTTTTTTTCAAAGGCAAATAAGGGCAATGTTCTGCAATGTCCAAGTCAGTCACCAGATCTCAACCTCATTGAGCTGCTTTTCAGATACTTAACCTCTTCACGACACATGACATACTTTAATGGCCTGTTTGGTCTGTATGCAGAGACTTGTGGTTGACTTATCTGATGATCAGTACTGTAAAAAATCATTCTGTGCAGACACATTATCCACAGCACATTCCATATTTACACAGGACCTTTTGCTGCAAATAAAGATGATTTTTAAGCCAACTTCAAAATCATTGCACCCAGTAAATGATGGGGGTTAATTGTTTGTCAGGTGTCTGCCTGGTTGGAAGTGACAGTAATCAGAAACCAGAGTTCCTAACGTTCCCCACCCTGAGCCCATCTAAATGGGTATTTTCATAACTTAAATGGAATCTGTCACCAGGTTTCTGCTTCACCATCTGACAGTAGCATAACGTAGGGGCAGAGATCCTGATTCCAGCCATGTATCACTTACTAATCCAACCACGCCCCCAAAACGGATTGGTCAATTCTGTATATACTATGCATAGGCAGAAATTTGAAAATCAGTGGTGTGGTTGGAGTTATACAGTACTAAGCATTAAGAAAACCAAAAACGGGTAGATCTGCAGGAGATAAAACAGTTTTTGATCAATACTGTAGTAACCAGTAATGTAAGTGACACATCACTGGAATCATGGTCTTTGTTCTCAGATGGAGTTGTAAAAACCTGTTGAAAGATTGTCTAACACAGGATCTCCTCTATGTAGATTATAAAGTGTCCTCCTTGGCATTGTTTATCACTTAGTCAAGTTTAGTTTTAAATGTTATTACCTTTATGTATTATCTGATTATTTTGCATTGAAAACCTTGTTTTTGCATGTACAAAGCCATGGGCTAAGGGTGTGAGATGATATCAACTCGGAATTTCTTAAATTATTCGACGAGAGAAGTTTTTACCGTTACTGTGCATAAAAAGGCGGCAGGAACAAACCATTCTAAGTAACTGGAAACTGTCAGCTCTAATGTATAAAGCTGTGTGAGGTATCAACCGGCTGTATTACAAAGGGCCGGTATGTTTTGCAGAAGCGTGGGTGCTCTGCAATGTGAAGCTGGCTGGGACCTGTGGTTCCACAGGATTGCATTACATGCAGAGCCATGGAAGGGTGTGTGATGCTGATTACACACTCCTTACCACCTGTGGGTGTGGCTCCATGGGTTAAAGCAATCCTGTCTCTGAACCTGGGAGAGTGTCGAGGGCAGTCTAGGGAGAGACTGGCTCTAGACTTCCAGTGTGTGTGCTGGAGATGGAGAGAGCAGAAGCAGGGTGTTTTGCACTCCTCCGGAGACCTTCTTCTGAAGGAAGGGGCTTTTAGGTCCATGTGTAAAGCCATGTGGCTGGAGCCAGGGGGAACCTGGAAAGGACACTAGCCACCTTAAGAGGAAGGTAACTGGGATTGGACCTGGGGTCTGGATACTGACAAGGGTCAGTGACACATGGGTGGCAGTCCAAAAGTGTGTGGACTTTATATTATGTGTTGGTCTTTGAGGAGAAAGCCAACGAACGGCATCTTTATGTTATGTGACCTGATATGGTTTATGGACCTGTTAATAAACCAGATGGTCTGTTAAAGAGACCAATTACTCTGGCGTGCTTTAATCCCGCTACCTGATGTGTGGCCCACATACACTTGGGGCCCACATTGTCACAGCTGGAAAACCCAAAAAATCTCCAAAAAAGAAAAATCGATATCTCCTTGATCTTGAATAAGCCCTTAAATGTTTCTTATTTATAGCAATTGCTCCATATCCCTTACGAATAATGTTTAATATTTATGAATATCTTTATTTCGGAGATACTATACAACACGCACTTGCATCATTTTTCACAGGCGTCTCAGATCCATGTTCGGCCACTATAATTAGAGACGAGAACCAGAAAATGACCGATGTTCCATTAGAATAATTTACAAAAATAGCACCAGCTAATGAGATCTTTTTTTTGTGCAGAGCCTACCAGGTACTTGATGAAAGGGATTCTTGGGAATGGGAAAGAAAAAAAAAAAGGCTTTCCAACTGATGAGAATTTTTGAGTTTAACAAGTAAATGAAAATGCATCTTCAAAGAGATGAAACCGAGCTTAAATCAAGCCTATAGATGACAGATGAATGTTAATGTATACATAGAACGCGTTACGTGAATGGATGACAGTCATTCACATAAAAAATGTCCGCAGCTTAATCCCACCAGACTCTTCTCGATGGATTCAAGGAAGATTAATTACGATGAGCGAAGGACACGAGTCAAGTCTTGGTTCATCATTCGAGAGGAGGTACCCACAAGGCAATACGTGAAATATCTGGTGTGGTACAAAAACTAATTTCCAAATATTTTGCCACATATTTCTCAAGAAGGGAATAGGGCTTTATTTGATCCTGTCTTGACCCATGAAGGACACGAGTCAAGTCTTGATTTCATCATTCGAGAGGAGGCAAACACAAGGCAATGAGTGAAATGTCTGGTTTCATGCAAAAGCTAATTTCCAAATATTTTGCCACAAATTTTTCAAGAAGGAGATAGGGCTTTATTTGATCCTGTCTTGACTCATAAAGGACACGAGTCAAGTCTTGATTTCATCATTAGAGAGGAGGCACACACAAGGCAATAAGTGAAATGTCTGGTTTGGTACAAAAATTGTTTCCAAATATTTTGCCACAAATTTCCCATGAAGAAAGGGGAAGGGGATAAGGCTGTATCGGATCCTGTCTTGACCAATGATGGGTTGTATAGATCCTGTACTTTACCAGTATGGGTTCATGCCATCAACTTTTTCTCACACCAAAAGGACATGAAAGACGAGAGCATGACAGTGTTCAATCTTTCATAAATACGGTAGTAAAGATGAAAGGCCAAGATATCTCCACCAATTATTTGGACATGTATTGTGTGTGGAAAGGGAGCTCTACACAACTTTACATCAGAAGAACGAGGAAAGGGATGACTTGATCCTATGGTCTCTCATCAAGGATCTCATACCACAGGTGCCTACACCCTACCTAGAAATTTATTGCACTTCTTTCCCCTAGAACGGGAATAAAAGGGGTTGCTACTGTCCACACCACCCTGGCCGAGTGACTTCCAAATGTTATTTGATGGAAATACCTTTGGAGAGGGAGCTCTGTGCAGCATTATGAATCTGATGAAAAGGATTTAAAGTCAACCCTATGCAGTGGTCACCCATCAGGGACTATACAGCCAGCGTGTAACAGGTGTGTTATGTGTGACAGACAGTCATGTGGTTTCTGGCCATAGAAGGTCACGGCGTTCGGCTGTGCAGAATTCTCCCTGACTTTCCATTGTTCCTGCTGTCAGTATTCATTGGTATAGGTAGCTTTCCTACTGGATTCATCTGTCCCCCTTTTGGACCCAGCAGGAGCTTGACTTCCACCCAGCTGTTGATTATCAGTATTCACTTGGTGTTTAAATACCCTTTCCTTCCTTTGAACTGGTGCTGGTGATATTTTCAGTTCATTCAAGCCTTGGTTGCAAGCAGGTGGTTTGTACTCCTTTGTAGCTGAGAATGCTACTGAACTTCTACCTGAGTCATCTAATGATAAGTAGTTCATGATTTTCCCCCTTGTGTCTTCTCTAGTGTTTAGTGGGGTTGACAAAGAGCTCATCCCATCCGTTCCCTATTTAGGGTCCAGCACTAGGGATACCTAGGGTCAGGTATCCTGCTCGGTGAATAGGTGTAGGACCTATCTAGGGTGGTAAGGAACCCAAGGGACCAGCAGTAGGTTCAGTCAGCGGTCACCATCTTCCCTCTCCCTAGACACAGGGTTTCCCTTCCCTTTCGCTGTGTGCTTGGTACTTCCCCATACCTAGCGTGACACGGAGATGCCCATAGTCTACCAGTATTTGGTCATTGAACTCATCCTGGGAAGCAAAACAAGAAATCATGGGGCTGAATGGTGTCCAATCCTCCTTGTTCTGGGTTGTTAAATGGGTTTCTGTAGAGGGAGAGCTAAATTGTATATGAAGCTTCAAACATCCTATAAAAAAGGCTAATAGAGAAAACCTTGATCTCGTGGCTGAACATTATGGGCCCCTATAATACGCACTATTTTTCATTAACATCCATCTAATAAGTTAACCAAAGTGTCCTCAATAAAAAGACTTTTATGAGTATCGGGAATGCTTTTTATCATTACGAGCGTATTAGTCGTCTTTGTTCTTCCCAAGTCCCTTAATTCCTGGATGGAGCTCGTACAACGGTAATGATTTAATTAGTTTTAGCACTTTCTTAGGTGATGAAGCGTGTCTCCTATTATAGCCACTTAAATCCTTTACATCTAAAATATATTCTTATGAGGTGTGCAGATACTTGTGAAGTGCATGTAACAGAAGTCAGCGTCTCCAGGCCTCTTATCAGCTTAATTAGACATTTCTTAAATGGATTAATGCCTGAATTTTACAAAACGTATTCTAGGCTAAATGGAAGGATAATAAAACTCAATTTGGGGACGCCACCACAACTCCCTCACATGGACGGTGAGACAGTATCACATATCTGCTCCCATTTCCAAATGGGAAAACAATAATAAATTAGAGAACATCTCCATCCAACTTAATTACCCTCCATTTAATAAAACCTCTGCTGAACTCCAAAATCCAACATAAAAGATGATGAAAAGAGGATACAACGCTCACTTAAAGAGGACCTGTCTGCTCAAAAAATTAGGCTTAGTACCTTGTAAAAATCCCTGCGTTCTGGTTTTAGGAGTTCTTTTTTCTGGATCATACCCTCTGTCAAAACTTTAACAGCCGCGGCCAGGTACTACAGATCCACCCCTATTCAGTGATGGAGCTGCTGTTTTCTGGCAGTAACCGAGAACTTACGCCACCGCTGGTAAAAGTTGATCGGCGGGAGTGCTGGGTATTGCACCATCACCAATCAGATATTGATGGACTATCCTAAGGAGAGATCATCAATAACAAAGTAGTGGCCAAACCATTTAATCATTGATCTCAGTTTTCTCGCCCAATTCCCTTGTTACAGGTGTGTAACATCTGGCCCCTCGCCCCTGGTGTATTACATCCGGCCCCTCACCCCAAATGTATAACATGCAGCCCCTCTCCCCTGGTGTATGAGATCCGACCCCTGGTGTATAACATCTGGACCCTCACCCCTGGTGTATAACATATGGCCCCTTGCCCCTGGTGTATAACATCTGGCCCCTCGTGCCTGGTGTATAACATCCAGCCTCTCGCCCCTGGTGTATATTATCCGGTCCCTCGCGCCTGGTGTATAACATCCGACCCCTGGTGTATAACATGAGGCCCCTGGTGTATAACATCTGGCCCTCGTGCCTGGTGTATAACATCCAGCCTCTCGCCCCTGGTATATATTATCCGGTCCCTCGCGCCTGGTGTATAACATCCGGCCCCTGGTGTATAACATCCGGCCTCTCGCCCCCGATGTATAATATGCAGCCCCTCGCCCCCTGGTGTATAACATCCGGCCCCTCACCCCCGGTGTATAACATCCAGCCCCTCGCCCCCTGGTGTATAACATCCGGCCCCTCACCCCCGGTGTATAACATCCAGCCCCTCGCCCCCTGGTGTATAACATCTGGCCCCTCACCCCCGGTGTATAACATCCAGCCCCTCACCCCCGGTGTATAACATCCGGCCCCTCGCCCCCGGTGTATAACATCCGGCCCATCTGCATGTTGTCTGACTATACTAACATATGACTGAATGGCTATCGGTAAAGATCTCACTCATACCAGTTCTGTAATAGGAGCCACCAATGTAACAAGTTTGTTCAGGACATTTCTGCCTCCTAAATCTTCCCATATCACCTGTGAGGGATACTAGTGGGAAGTGGAAAGAACCGCAGCAACTCAGTCATGAAGTCACCATTTCCCATGGAGCAGAGGGCAGAAAAATTACCAACTCTATTGCTGACCTCATAATTGCAAAGCTTCTATGGTAAAAATATCAGCATAAAACTCTGCACCCAAAAGGGTCTTCATGGCATGGGTTTCCACAGAACAGCACTTGCATGCAAGCTTCGAACCATCAAGCACAATGCCAATCGTCCGATAGAGTGGTGTAGAGCTGCCACCACTGGACTCTGGAGCAGTGGAAACGTGTTCTGTGCAGTGATGGATCACACTTCTCTATCTGGCATCTTATAGATGAGTTAGTTTTGGTGAATGCCAGGAGAACATTGGCTAGCTGGCTACATTGGTGGAAAAAGGGTAATGCTCGTGTTTCGGGGATTGGACTCGGCTCCTTAGTTGCAGTGAAAGGAAATCTTAATGCTTCAGTGTAGCGCCCCGGGGCTCGGCCGGCTGCCGAGCCGCTCGGATCCGTGCTCGTTGGTGGGTGGCTCGAGCTCTCCACGGACCCGGGGGGTCACGTCGCTCTGAAAGGGGGGTTGGCACTACATGTAGGGACTTCGGTGGGGAGGCCCACGGCCGAAGCCGCGGTTGTTTGTAAGGGGATTTGAGTTCGTGACGCCACCCAGCGGTGGTGAATGGATGGACACCACCGCTGCCATTGACTAGGCTCCCGGGGACGGTGTTGCGCAGCTTGGTGTTGACCCCCTCCGTGGGTAGGGGGATGATGGTCCCAGGGGCCCGAGGGAGGTGCTGAGGCGAGGGGATGGATGCGTGCTGGGGTGCTGGTGCGGTGCACGGCCCGAAGGCACTGGTGTACTCACTATGATAAAACACGCTGGAGTCTCTGGTAAACCAAACAAGATGATGAACGGTGCCCGAAGCCGGCCGCAGCTTCCCCTTAACAGTTTTGTGGTTTCCGCCTTTTTCCTGCAGCTCTTTAGTGTAAACGTTAATGACTCTTATGCCTATGCAACGGTAGTCCGCTCCCCGGCTTGCTATGTGTCGGGAGAGCCCTGTTTGCCCGCAGACGCTGGCCCCTTGGGTCTCTATGCCTTGGCGGCGGCTTTACCCTAATGGTTGGGCTGTTGTCTTCAGTCGGGTCTTGTGTGGGAAAGGTCCTAAAGTCCAGTCCTCAATCAGTTGATTTGACTTAGCCTAGTTGTTTCTGGACCTCGTACTGGGTCTGAGTACCCCTCCTGGTGCTCCGGTTTCCAATCGGTTCCCCGGTTCAGTACCGGCGGGCCACCGCCCGTCCCCGGTCCCTACGGTTCCACCGGCTGTAATCCCAGCTCCTGCAGGCGGCCACCACCGTCTGCCTCTTTGCCAAAGGTGACTGGCTCCAACCCAGACACCTGGTGTAGACTTTGGCAGGCCTGAGCACAGGTCTGCCCTTGAACTCCACTGTCAAGACTAATCTCTACTGTTTTTCCCGCCTCCGGGCCTGTGAACTCCTCGGTGGGCGGAGCAAACTGCCTGGCTCCACGACCCCTGGTGTGAACATCAAACCCGGAGGGTGGTGACAAAGGTTTGTAGTTTGGCTGCTGTCACCTTTCTAAGGGGGGTGTGTGTGTGTGTGCATGGGACTACATGAGACGACCTGACTAGTCCAGGGCGTCACATTAGCACAAGACATTTTGTACATTGTAGCTTCCAGCTTTGTGGTAAGAGTTTGGAGAAGGCCCTTTTCTGTTTCACATGACTGTGCCCACAAGGTTAATAAATGCATGGTTGTGGGAGTTTGGTGTTGAAGAACACGACCAGCCGCACTGGGCCCAGATCTCAACCTCACCAAACACCTCTATGATGAACTAGACCAGAGATTGAGCCCAGCCTCTTCTAAAACATCAGTGTCTGACCAAACAAATGCTCTTCTGGATGATTGCAGAAACAAAGAGGAACCTGTGGACAAGAAAGCGCAATAGGGTCTTACCCTGACAAACAGGGGGTGAAAGAAGAGTAATCCTACTCACCAATCAGGGTTGTGACAGGCACAACTCCTGTAACAGCATAGGTATGGATCAAAGGCAGCAGTACCCCAAGCGGCTGATAGCAGAGAGAAGTAGTGGAACGGGGCTTTAAAGAACCGCGCCAGAGATCACAGATGCAATCTTGGATTAATGTAAACTTTTATTTTGGCACAGGTCTATGCGTTTCAGGAGGCTCAGCTCCCTTCCTCAGGACCAGCAGGCACAAGATACATCAAATCAGAGATTTGATGTATCTTGTGCCTGCTGGTCCTGAGGAAGGGAGCTGAGCCTCCTGAAACGCGTAGACCTGTGCCAAAATAAAAGTTTACATTAATCCAAGATTGCATCTGTGATCTCTGGCGCGGTTCTTTAAAGCCCCGTTCCACTACTTCTCTCTTCTGGATGATTGGGCACAAATTCCTACAGACGCTTACAAAATCTTGTAGAAAAGCTTCCGAGAAGAGAAGTTGTTACAGCTGCTAAGGGACTAACTCCATATGAATGTCTACGGGTGTAGAATAGGAGGCCACAAAATCCCCTGTAGGTGTAATTTGGAGAAGCCCAATACTTTTGCCCATGTGGTGTATTTCCTGAAATGGCTCAGTTCTCAGATTATTCTTCTGAAGTGAAAAGCATATTAATAGTTCCCAATTAGGCTCCTAATGTCTAATCCAGCATTCTGTCATTGATTATTTATTGCGGAGACGACTACCACTGATTTATGAGATGTGTCCTTGTTATGGAGGCCTGAGGGATTCTCAGTTAGGCGGGATGAATTTTAATGAAGTTGTGTATTTATAGCCCAGGTATGTTTATATTGTAAGATCTTCTGTTTCATATAAATACATGTATACTCCCGACGTGCGTCTTTCATTGTTTATCAAATGAAAATGACACAAACTATGGGATCACTCTATATCTGGAATGGAAGTATTGAAAGGAAGTTCCTTAAAGGACATGTCTTCGAAGATAAAAACAGTACACTGCTTCTTCTGATGATGTTTTTATCACTTCTTATTTAGCCATTTGGAAACTATATTTGGGAAAAGTTGGTGACAACCAATAAACTTGCCACACACACACACACACACACACACACACACACACACACACACATTATATATCTATATAGCTATAGCCGCTCGGATCTGTGCTCGTTGGTGGGTGGCTCGAGCTCTCCACGGACCCAGGGGGTCACGTCGCTCTGAAAGGGGGGTTGGCACTACACGTAGGGACTTCGGTGGGGAGGCCCACGACAGAAGCCGCGGTTGTTTGTAAGGGGATTTGAGTAAGGGGATGTGAGTATCTCTCACATATATGTATATATATATATATATATATATATATATATATATATATATATATATATATATATATATATAAACAGTACAGACCAAAAGTTTGGTCACACCTTCTCATGTCTAGAACAACTGTTAAGAGGAGACTTTGTGCAGCAGGCCTTCATGGTACAATAGCTGCTAGGAAACCACTGCTAAGGACAGGCAACAAGCAGAAGAGACTTGTTTGGGCTAAAGAACACAAGGAATGGACATTAGACCAGTGGAAATCTGTGCTTTGGTCTGATGAGTCCAAATTTGAGATCTTTGGATCCAACCACCGTGTCTTTGTAGAAAAGGTCAACGGATGGACTCTACATGGGCAGCACGGTGGCTCAGTGGTTAGCACTGCAGTCTTGCAGCGCTGGGGTCCTGGGTTCTAGTCCCACTACGGACAACATCTGCAAGGAGTTTGTATGTTCTCCCCGTGTTTGCGTGGGTTTCCTCCGGGTTCTCCGGTTTCCTCCCACATGCCAAAAACATACATACTGATAGGGAATTTAGATTGTGAGCCCAAATGGGGACAGTGTTGCCAATGTATGTAAAGCGTTGTGGAATTAATAGCGCTATATAAATGAATAAATATTATTATTATTATTATTACATGGCTGGTTCCCACCGTGAAGCATGGAGGAGGAGGTGTGATGGTGTGGGGGTGCTTTGCTGGTGACACTGTTGGGGATTTATTCAAAATTGAAGGCATACTGAACCAGCATGGCTACCACAGCATCTTGCAGCAGCATGCTATTCCATCCGGTTTGTGTTTAGTTGGACCATCATTTATTTTTCAACAGGACAATGACCCCAAACACACCTCCAGGCTGTGTAAGGACTATTTGACTAAGAAGGAGAGTGATGGGGTGCTACGCCAGATGACCTGGTCTCCACAGTCACCAGACCTGAACCCAATCGAGATGGTTTGGGGTGAGCTGGACCGCAGAGAGAAGGCAAAAGGGCCAACAAGTGCTAAGCATCTCTGGGAACTCCTTCAAGACTGTTGGAAAACCATTTCCGGTGACTACCTCTTGAAGCTCATCAAGAGAATTCCAAGAGTGTGCAAAGCAGTAATCAAAGCAAAAGGTGGCTACTTTGAAGAACCTACAATATAAGACATATTTTCAGTTGTTTCACACTTTTTTTAGTATTTGATTCCACATGTGTTAATTCATAGTTTTGATGCCTTCAATGTGAATCTACAATTTTTAGAGTCATGAAAATAAAGAAAACTCTTTGAATGAGATGGTGTGTCCAAACATTTGGTCTGTACTGATATATATATATATATATATTGTGCAATACGTTGCTTGTATAGTGACACTGGGCCAACGCATGCGCACATTGATTTCAGGCGCTCTAGTGTCCAGAGTCCTAACGGGCATGCGCAGTTACAATCTCGGGGACATTGTAGCCCCAGGCTTCCATTGGCTAGTGATTATGACCATTTCCTGGCACTACCATTTAAAATCTCCATTGATTCACATGAACGCTGCTTACAGCCATGGATTACCACCACACAGAATCTGCTGCTGTCTCCCCAAGCCTCCTGACGAACCTTTAATGGGAAAGGAGAAACGCATAGAGGCTAGGCAGGGATGAGGACCTGCATTTTTCAGGGAAGTGAATCATCTTCTTTTTCCTTTTTTTGTCCTATGCATAGTATCTGTGTGGGGCTAATTGCACCCTAGTAGGACATTAGTATTTATGTGTGGTAGGGAATTTTTCTGCTGATTTCCTGGTCTTTTCCTGATTGTGGAGAGACTTAGGCTGCTTTCACACATCCGTTTTTTCCTGTGCGGCACAATCCGGCGCTTTGCAGAAAAAATGTGACGTCCTGCGGCAAAAACCGCATCCGGCCGCCGTATGCATTTTTTTCCACTGCGCATGCTCAGTAGCCTGCCGCAAGCGGCAAAAACCGGACGGGCCGCATGTAAAAAACGTATGCAAAGGATGCGGTATGGTCACCGCATCCGTTGCATAGGTTTTAGTGCCGGATTGGCCGGCTCTGCTAAAACCGGAGGTGTGAA
Source organism: Anomaloglossus baeobatrachus (assembly GCF_048569485.1). NCBI lineage: Eukaryota > Metazoa > Chordata > Amphibia > Anura > Aromobatidae > Anomaloglossus > Anomaloglossus baeobatrachus. The sequence goes on along the minus strand of NC_134363.1, from coordinate 133,112,562 downwards.
AGCAGCCTTTAGTGGCTCCTTTTGTGACACATTGCGGTGCAATAGATTATTATATGAGCTAATTTCTGCAGACACTTTTGTTTGTGTATCACCTCCTGTGGTTGTATATCATATCACTTTGAGTCAGGTTTTGAAACACATTTTAGTGTATGGTCCCTATTGTATTTTTGGGAACGGCATTCCTTTTTCCTTTCCTCTATTTGAATTATCTTCTCTATTTTTAGGGCAAGGAAAAGGGAAAGTCGACGTGGAACGGGGGCACCCGGTAACTTAAGGTGCCACACCCTCCGTTGTCAGTTAGGGACTCCTGATTTGTTGAGGGTCATCAGGGTTTTCCCCTCCCTCTAACCCCCCTTCCCCCTTCCTTTTTTATCAGAATATTTTGCCGTCCTCCTGTATCGATATAGGGGTCACCTGACCTCGGTTTTTCTTTGTTTGTGTGTCCTTGGGATTTTTTTAATAAATTTATTAATAAACATATATCTTATTAAGGGTTGAGGTAATTTGTGAGCCCACAATATTCAAACCCTGACCGATTCATATTGAAGTGTCAAATGAGCGTGTGCAAAATGTCATTGTGAAGGGAGGGTGAGCAACTCAGTTGTGACATCAGCTACTGTGAATGTTAGATGCTTTGTATAAGAGGTGTCATCCGGCATTGTAATCCTGCCTCTGATGATAAGAAAACGCCTGAAAACTGTTCCTGAAAGAACAGGAAATATTAAACTAAAAACAGCCCCACTGGCCAGTGTGAAAATTATAAGATTACTAATTTTATTTTTTTTAATGAAGAATGTGATAGATATTTTTTTTTTAATTATATGGAACGCAAAAACCTGATTTCAACCATTGATCGTTTTCTGATTATATAGTTTCCCTTTATAGAGTTTGCTTGATAGATTCTGCCTGTCAAAATGCCAAACATCTCAGCAAAAGCCAAAATACCCCATTACAGTGACAGCCACAGATTCCCCATAAGTGACAACTACAGATCCCCCATAAGTGACAACTACAGTGCCCTCATAACAGTGACAACTAGAGCTCCCATAAGTGACAACTACAGAGCTCCCATTACAGTTACAACTACAGAGCCCCATATCATTGACAGTCACACTGTCTACATGTGTGTAAAAGTCACAGAGCCCCCATAACGGTGACAACTACAGAGTCCACATAAGTGACAACTACAGAGTCCACATAAGTGACAACTACAGAGTCCACATAAGTGACAACTACAGAGTCCACATAAGTGACAACTACAGAGCACGCATAAGTGACAACTACAGAACCCCCGTAAGTGACAACTACAAAGCCCGCATAAGTGACAACTACAGAACCCCCGTAAGTGACAACTACAGAGCCCGCATAAGTGACAACTATAGAACCCCCATAAGTGACAACTACAGAGTCCACATAAGTGACAACTACAGAGCCCACATAAGTGACAACTACAGAGCCCGCATAAGTGACAACTACAGAGCTCCCATAACAGTTACAACTACAGAGCCCCATAACATTGACAGTCACACTGTCTTAGTGCCTGCAAAAGTCCCAGAGCCCCCATATCGGTGACAACTACAGAGACCCCAAGTCACCATAACAGTGACAGGCATAATAACCCCCAAAATTATGTCAGTTAAAGTGTGCCAAAATAGTGCAGGCCAGAAGGACCCACAAACAAGCACTATGTACAATGCCCTCTTTATAGTACTATCCACCACTTAGTGGTGATGACGCCATTGCCGTCTGCCACTTGGTAATTCTATCAGGCTGCAGCATTATAGGGGCAGGGGACATAGTACTAACTATGGCAGCACATTTGCCACTGATGAGTCTATAGAAAACTTGTGATAACCCTCAGTGTCAGTAATGGATGACATACTGGTTTCAGTAAAGATTTTCTAAGAAGCAGAGGAGACATTTTAATAACTTGATATTTGAAGATGCCAGTATGAGGGACACATTGGACATCTTACTCACCACAATCTGAGGAACAGGAAGAGGTTTTGCATCTTTGCTGAGAGAGACGTAAGTGAAGAAAGCGCTGACCGCCCTGTATCGCTCCTGGGTGTCACCAACTAGAGTGTCTGCGTCCACAAACACCTCGATCTCCATGGACTTGTTACTAGTGAATGTCATACGGCCAGACACTGTAATGATGCAACCTGAAAGAAATAGAAAATGTGTGAGTATCGCACATACAGCGGCCATGCTATATCAATTATATTACAGCGGCCATGCTATATCAATTATATTACAGCAACCATGCTATATCAATTATATTACAGCGGCCATGCTATATCAATTATATTACAGCGACCATGCTATATCAATTATATTACAGCGACCATGCTATATCAATTATATTACAGCGACCATGCTATATCAATTATATTACAGCGACCATGCTATATCAATTATATTACAGCAACCAGGCTATATCAATTACATAACTATCAGTCAAAAATAAGAAATAATCTTGCAACCATTTTTGCTCCAATGCATCAAAAAGTTTAAAAGAATAAATAATTAAAGCATTTTTTTTTTTAAACAGCCTTGTTAAGGCTAGTGCTACATGTCGACTTTTGCTGCAACAGCCAATGTTTCGGAAGTCCACTGCTATATTGCAGTGCCATGCAGTGAATGGGTTTGCATTGCGACACCTTTACTACCGAGAATGTCACAAGCAAGTTGCAAAAAATCCAACCAAGTCTGATTTTCGGGACTTGTTTGTTGCAGTAGTTTTGGAGTCACAATGCGACCCCTTTCACTCGCACAGCGCTGAGATGTAGAAGCAGCACATAGTGATCTTAGGTCGCGCGGCAGCGGTCTCAACCAAAGTTGCCAAGTAGCCCTAGCTTTAAAAGTCTAGCATTTAGTACCTACAACGTCTACAATCTACCTCCTCATTCCCTTTTGCTTGCAAATCGGCAGGCAGTAGATGAAAAACTAATATATGACTGAAGGTTCAGACTACACAGAAGTTGTAGTCTGTTGCCATGGAAATGCATAGGCTTGCAGAGGAACTACAGCAAACGGTAAGATATTTAATTACAGAGTTCCTTTATTTTTAATTTTTAAAGGCGTTGTCCACTACTTTGACATTGATTGGCTATCCTTAGGCGGGCTTTGCACGTTGCGACATCGCGAGCCGATGCTGCGATGTCGCACGCGATAGTCCCCGCCCCCGTCGCAGGTACGATATCTTGTGATAGCTGGCGTAGCGAAAATTATCGCTACGTCAGCTTCACATGCACTCACCTGCCCTGCGACCGTCGCTCTGGCCGGCGATCCGCTTCCTTCCTAAGGGGGCGGGTCGTGCAGCGTCATAGCGACGTCACGCGGCATGTGGCCAATAGCGGCGGAGGGGCGGAGATGAGCAGGATGTAAACATCCCGCCCACCTCCTTCCTTCCGTAGAGCCACCGGCGTCAGGTAAAGTGAAGTTCCTCGCTTCTGCGGCGTAACACACAGCGATGTGTGCTGCTGCAGGAACGAGGAACAACATCGTACCATCGCTGCAGCAAAATTATGGAAAAGTCGGAGCTTGCAACGATGATACGATAACGACTTTTGCGCTCGTTTATCGTATCATCTAGAATTTACACACAACGATGTCGAAAGTGACACCGGATGTGCGTCACTTTCGATTTGACCCCACCAACATCGCACGTGCGATGTTGCAACGTGCAAAGCCGCCCTTAGAATAGGTCATCAATGTCTGATTGGCCAGGGTCCGACACACCGCACCCAGCCAATCAGCATTTCTCGGTCCCGGCGATGCTCAGTTCTGACAGTGCTCCGTCTTCTGATAGCGGGTACGGCCGGACACTGCACATCTACCTCCTATTGATCTGAATGGGAGGCGGATGTGCAGTACTCAGCCGCGGCCACTATCAGAAGACGGAGCAGCGCCGGAACTGAGCATTTCCGGCTACCTGCTGCCGCCGCCGGGACTGAGATCAGCTGATCAGCAGGGATGCGATGTGTCGGACCCCAGCTGATCAGACATTGATAACCTATCCTAAAAATAGGCCAGCAATGTCAAAGTAGTGGAGAACCCCTTAAGATTCATAGAAGCAAAGAAAGTACTTGCAAAAGTATACACATCCTTTTAAAAAAAATCCTTTTCAGTTATTTGTGGTGACCCTACCCCTGATAGTGGTCCCAGGGGGGAGGTGGAGGGCAAAAAAAGACACAATTATAATCAGATGTGATATTTTGCCCAATAGGAATGAGAAAATCATCCAGTCATCCGGAATACCCGATCATCTGTTATGGGAGCGTCAGAGCTTTCCTGCGCTGACATTAGCACAATGTGAGGTTAGGAAACTTTAGAACTTCGAAACATTCGACATGTGGCTCTGAAAAGAGCAAAATTAGTCAAGCTTCAAATGTTTGCCAAAAAATCCTGCCTTCTCCAGGGCATTTTAATATATTTAGAAGCAGCTCCTTGCATGGTATAGCTGAAACAATCTGTGCCGCTCGCTTTCTCTCGCAGCGTTCCTTAGACCGCTCCATACAAGACGCCCGGATTCCTGTTTTCTGGCAGACAGACCTCTAGATGCATTATTGTATTAAAGATTTAGGCATCTGCTGTAGATTCTCTACATGGGAGATGAAAACTTATGAAAACAACAAGTAGGTGCTGAGCTCCGTAATTGAAAACATGGGGGACTCAATTAGAAGGAAGACATGAAATGCACCAAAATCCACCATGAATAATTAAAGGCAGTAAAAGCATTGCAAACTTTACACACGGGTAGATGTGCGGGACAGATGGCCGACAAGACGAGAAGAACATCGTCAAGACGAGCTCTGTGCTATACTCAAATACACACATTGGTTACTTTTTTCTTATGGAGGAACATTCTCTATTTTAGGATTTGAGTACACAGCGCTCCACCACTCTGCACCTTCCTACATCTCTGTCTCTTTGCGGTATTTAGACGCAGGACTATGGAAACAACTAACATATCTTTGGCATGGGTGTAATCAACTGTGGCTTGAGAAATACGACAGTTTCCCAAAATGTAACAAGTTATTGTGCGGTCACACTAGCTTTCTATTGGGGAAGCTTCATAAGAAAAAAGACAAGTGGCACTCACCATCCATAAAAAAGATCGTTTACTGCGCCACATTAAAAAATCCATCAAAAGCAGGAGAGCAGGAACGCAAGGAGCGTATGTACAACAAATGTTTCGCATGGCTTGAACGCTTCATCAGGTCCACATTTTGTGTAGATGTAGCGCCCCTGAGACCATCAGGGTGCTACAAGGTTCTGCATCCCTACCAAGATGCGGGGCCTACCCCCTTAGGTACCCAGAACCCCAGTGCCGGTACTACCAAAAACCCAGGTAATCCAAGTTTTCGCCAACAATCCCCCATACAAGGGTACGTAGCTAGGGTGGGACCATGGATGGCTGCCTAGAGGTGGAGCCAATCCAGTCCACTAGTTAACCAGGTGGGAGGGGCAGGCTGTGGAGAGTAGTCAGTCTAGAGATGACAGCAGAGGTGTAAAGGTGGAAGTGAAGTGACTCCCTGACTCAAGTTGACGGTGACTTGGTACCCAGGAGAGGTGATTGCCGGTGGAGTAATCCCAGAACTACGCACCAACGGGGTACAGGACCCTAGGAAAGGAAAGAGCTTCAAGCCGACCTGTTAACACCAGCACAGCAAAGGGGACCATCAAGGACCTTGCTGACCCTAAAGAATCCGAAGACTCAGTTGCAAAGAGAGAACCGGGGACAGGACCAGAGACTCCAACCCCACAGGGTTCACGCTACCGTCAGGCGGACAGAGGTGGACAAACCACAAACCGGGGACCCCCAGTGTTCCATACCACGGGGACCCAATTTACCAGAGACAGGTACAGGGGAAGAAGGTACCAGAGAACCAAACTGCCACTGGGACGAAGGGGACCTTGAGGCGAAACTAGCCGGCCTCGGGCAACCAGTTAACACCTGAAAAGTGAGTAAATCAGTTGCACTGAATACCTGTCTGGACTTCTTCTTCCGACGTCCACCACACTATACACCCACTGGGGCAATACCCTACTTGCGGAGGGACTATCACACTAGCTACCAATAGCATCAGCCCAGTAGAGACACTGCAGCGGCAGCTCCTTACACTTAGCCGCGACACCGCAAGTGGCGTCACGAATAACTTATTCACAAATCCCCTGTGAATATCCCCATTACAAAAAGGGCCCAGGGCACGGAACCGGGTAACGGCCACCACCGTTACATTCCCAATAGAGACTCTGCCCGGAACCGAGTACCCCATATCCCTGGGTGCTACACAGACCTGATGAAGTGTGCAAGTCACTGCTGTTGTACGGACGTTTCCTGAGTTCCTGCTCTTCTGACTTGGATAGACTTTTTTTGTGACACAATAAAGGATCTTTTTTATGGATGGTGAGTGCCACTTGCTTATTTTCTTACGAAGATTGTCAGATTTATTTCAGCTTTCTTTCCCATTTTGCCACGGGAGTTGCAGACTGCATTACGATAGCGTTTGGGTAGTGCCGGATTTTTTCCTGTTTATTTGCCTATCTATTGAGGAATGCCTTTACAAGACTCCTCATTCTTATGGACAGCTGTGACTTTCTTAAACATACAGTGAATATACTGCATTGTTATGTCTTGCCTTTCAACAATGGCAACTCCATATTCTGTAAAATAAACTGAGCAGGTACTCATCAGGCTTGGACTGGCCCACCGGAGAAGAGGAGAATCCTCTGGTGGGCCCCTTTGCAGTATTAAGTCACTTTCCCCTCAAACATAATAACAATAATAGTAATAATAATAATAATACATTTTATTTTTATAGCACCAAAATATTCCACAAAACTTTACAATTAATCAGTAGTTGACATAATACAACAATTTCACTATGTGCAGAATAGGAAACATCTCATCATTCATTTTACAAACTACCCAGTATATTATTACACAGAAGCAGAGGTAAATGTGTGACTGTAATATTTGCATGTAGTTGATCAGTAGCCCCCAGAGTCAGTATGACTGGTGGGTTTCCGTTGCCCCAGTCTGACACTGGTATTCACCCTATCTTAGCACTGTGGCAATGTGTTAATAAATGGGTTACTGGTCATTTCTAGGGAGAGGTCCCTTTAATGCAAACATAGATTTTGTAATATCAAGGAGAAAGGAAAGGGGATGGATATATTTCTAGGAGACCTCAGAGTTATACTCATCTTTTCAGGGCAATTAGAGTCCTTGCAATTCGAGTAGAATATTGACATTTTGGGGAAAATCTCTGGACCTTGAAACATTCAAATTTCAGATTTGATCAACTCTCAGTTAAGTTCTTGTACATAGAATGTGAAAATTTAAAACTTAGCTTTTAATAAATTACCAGAAAACGAGTTGAAATGCAATGCCCATTGCCAACACATATAGAAGACTTACATATACAAACCAAAAAGACCCACTATTTTTGTCAAAGAGAAATATAAAGATGGGGTTGGGTATAATCACACTTGTAGTGCAGATCTTAAGAAGGGTCTTTGCCAGTATAAGAAAGATTGTAACAGTTTCACCCTTGCATACATGGGTAGTCATCATGGTTTTCACATCAGGATACAGATCCCCTTGAGAGCCCGATTTCACCCTATAGGAGCTAATCCTGTTCCCGTTGTGCCCCAAATACTCCCACTCTTACAAGGGCAGTCCACAGTTGGCCTAATAGATAACTAACTTGATACTTTTTTTGGGCATCCCAATACATTTCCTCCATCATGGAATCATCAGGGTAATGTGCCAAAGCATGCGGTCATATATAGTGAGGTTATATCCATAGGTGCCAAAACAGGCTGCTGCCCCAGTGTGATTATGTTAAGCCTTGTAGTCACAATAAAGGGGGGTGTTTAAATAGCTAACCCAGCTAATTACCCAAATAAGTCACATACCCATGTATCCCTGTGTCTGGCGTTCATCAGCTTGTATCCAGTCCCCGGTACATAGGGCATGACGTGACATATCACATCTCAGTATTAGGTCCCTCGATTGTGTCCTGAAATCACTGACTTTTGTACAATTCATGTACATCCGCAGAGATTGACGCTTAGGGATGTCCCTTTTTAAAGGTAACCTGTCACCTGTTTTGGGGCCTATAAGCTGCGGCCACCACCAGTGGGCTCTTATATACAGCATTCCAGAATACTGTATATAAGAGCTCAGACCACTATGTAGAACATAAAAAACACTTTATAATACTCACCTAGGAGGTCGCTCCAATGCACAACAGTCAGATGGGTGGCGCCGTTCTCCGGGACAGGCGCCTCCTATTTCGGTCATCTTGGTCTTCCTTATTTTGAAGCCTGGATGCATGATGCGTCCTAAATAATACACACAAGCCGGTATTGAGGTCCTGCGCACAATACTTTGATCAGCCCTGAGCAGAGCAGATCAAAGTGCGCCTGCGCAGGACCTCAGTGCCGACGAGTGTGTATGACGTAGTACACGTCATGAACGCCGGCTTCAGAAGAAGGAAGACCAAGATGGCCGAAAGAGGAGGCGCCCGTACCGGAGAACGGAGACACCCATCCGAATAGTGTGCACCGGAGCGACCTTCTAGGTGAGTATTATAAAGTGTTTTTTTCTGATCTACACAGCGGCCTGGGCTCTTATATACAGCATGTTAGAATTCTGTATATAAGAGCCCACTGGTGGTGGCCGCAGCTTATAGGCCCCAAATCTGGTGACAAAATGGAGTATGTGGGTGTGGGTTTTCTGAAAACCTTTGTCTGTAGTTCTCCCCCCTCTGTCTTACTGATCAAAATGTTCAAATATGGTAGAGTCAGTGCAAGTCTCATATGTAAAATTTTATTGAGACCCTCAACAAAAGATGGAAATTCCAAAGGGGTACTACCAGAATATCATTTATATAGTGAGACCATAACTCAATTTTGTTTGTATTGGTGTTGTTGTCGTCATATATCAGACACCATTGTTTCATCCCACCAGCCAAGGAGCAAATTTCCATAAGTGGGAGCACAGGCGGTTCCCATTGCAGTGCCCCTGAGCTGGTGGAAGAAACACCCATAAAATAGAAAATAACTTTTTGTAAGACAAAATCCCTGTGTACTCTATACTGACAACCTCTAGATAATAGAAAGTGTTTTGCTGCTTGCATCCCTTCCCTTTCTCATGTCGGAAAGTAGAGTAAAGTGCTTCAACGTCAATACTGGCCAAAACAACGTCAGAGTCATCGGTCAAGCCATCCAATTTCAAAATGAGATCTGTTTCTTCTTGAGCATATGAGTGTAAGGCAGTCACACAAACGGTCTGATTATCCAATCGAGATAGGTCTACCCCTAAGAGGGCTTAAACCCATGTTTATTTTAGGGAGACAATAGAAATTACCTATTACTGGATGACTCCGTAATATAAGATCAAATTGTGATCTACTTATAAGGTTGTTCTGTAGTCCAAGTTCCAAAAGAGCTTTAAGTTGATTCAGAAATTCCATGGTCGGATTTGATGTAAGACTTTTAAGACTTTCTCTCTCTCCCAGAATCTTTTCATAAAGGGATTTTTACTCTCGGGCATCGAGAATCACTATATTTCCCCCTTTATCAGATGGTTTAATAGTGATGCTTAAATCTTTTTCAAGATCAAGTAAACCATACAGCCAGTCTTTGCAGCAATTGAAATTGACCTTCAAATCTTTTGGGCCAGAGTTGATAATTCCTGTGTTACCAAATTAGTAAAAACATCTATTGACGAGATGTCACCTTGCATCGGTGGAAATTTAACACCTTTGCTTTTTAAGGGTAAGTTCACACAGTGCGTTTTTCGCAGCGTTTTTGCGCAGTTTTCGGGTGCGTTTTTGCTCAGAAAACTGCATGACTTTGCTTCCCCAGCAAAGTCTATGAGTTTTCATTTTTGCTGTCTGCACACAGCGTTTTTTTTCAGCTGCGTTTTTGTGGTGCCACAAAAACGCAGCATGTCAATTATTCCCGCGTTTTTCACTGCGTTTTTCATCCATTGAGTGCAATGGGATGTTGAAAGACGCAATGAGAAACGCAAATAGCTGCGTTTTGGTGCGTTTTGGTGCGTTTCTAAGACCAAAAACGCAGCTATAAACGCAGGAGGTGGGTAGTAAAGTGACGTGTACAGGAAGAGGATTCCTTCTGTCAGTAAACACAGAAGCGTGAATCCTCCCGGTACCGTCACCGCCGCTTCCACCTCCCGTCCTGTACATGTATGCTGCCGTGCGGCGCCATGTTCGGGCGGGAGGTGGAAGCGGCTGCGAAAACAAAAGTGAACAGTAGAAAAAAAAAAAAAGTTATACTCACCTGTCTGCAGCCTCCCAGTGCGATGCCCGCTCCCATCTCCTCTCACGGTATCGCCGCTCCGGGTGTGTGCAGTCTTCCCGGGCAGTACAATAGATGCAGGACCTAGCGATGGATCACCTGATGCAGTCACCTGATGCATCAGGTGATCGTAAGTCTCGGGCTGACGCCAGCGGCCGGCCGGCTTCACCTATCTGCGGATGCGTCAGGAGACTTCATCCCTGATTACCAGCAGCTGCTGCAGCGATCGGATGGGATCAGACTCCGCTCCAGGAGCTGCCGGTAATCAGCACATAAGTGAGTATTTTTTTTTTTTTGCACCGATGCATCTACTGATTGTATAAACGGCTTTTATACAATCAGCTGATGTGTGATGTGATTCAGCCCCTAGAACCTGACACATCATCTGATCGCTTTGCCTTCCAGCAAACCGATCAGATGATATTGGATCTGGATTGGACGGCGCGGGACCCTTGACCCAGGATTACTGCGGAGGGGGGTTCTTTATTTCAATAAAGATGGAGTCACTAATTGTGTTGTGTTTTATTTCTAATAAAAATATTTTTCTGTGTGTTGTGTTTTTTTTATCTTTACTAGAAATTCATGGTGGCCATGTCTAATATTGGCGTGACACCATGAATTTCGGGCTTAGGGCCAGCTATACAGCTAGCCCTAACCCCATTATTACCCAGCGAGCCACCCGGCATCAGGGCAGCTGGAAGAGTTGGATACAGCGCCAGAAGATGGCGCTTCTATGAAAGCGCCATTTTCTGGGGTGGCTGCGGGACTGCAATTCACAGCGGGGGTGCCCAGAAAGCATGGGCACCCTGCACTGTGGATTCCAATCCCCAGCTGCCTAGTTGTACCCGGCTGGACTCAAAAATTGGGCGAAGCTCACGTCATTTTTTTTTTTTTAATTATTTCATGAAATTCATGAAATAATTAAAAAAAAAAGGGCTTCCCTATATTTTTGGTTCCCAGCCGGGTACAAATAGGCAGCTGGGGGTTGGGGGCAGCCCGTACCTGCCTGCTGTACCCGGCTAGCATACAAAAATATGGCGAAGCCCACGTCATTTTTTTTGTTTGGGGGGGCAAAGAAATCCTGCATACAGTCCTGGAAGGAGGATGCTGAGCCTTGTAGTTCGACAGCTGCTGTCTGCTCTCCTGCATACACTATTGGATGGAGGATGCTGAGCCTTGTAGTTCGACAGCTGCTGTCTGCTCTCCTGCATACACTATTGGATGGAGGATGCTGAGCCTTGTAGTTCTGCAGCTGCTGTCTGCTCTCCTGCATACACTATTGGATGGAGCATGCTGAGCCTTGTAGTTCTGCAGCTGCTGTCTGCTCTCCTGCATACACTATTGGATGGAGCATGCTGAGCCTTGTAGTTCTGCAGCTGTCTGCTCTTCTGCATACACTAGTGGAGAATGAAGAACACATTGAAGAAGGAAATGACATCAGACCTTTTTTTTTTGTTCACTGATAAAAAACGCATAAAGACGCAGTGAGCAAAAACGCAGCAAAACGCAGCAAAAAAATGCACCAAATCGCGGCAAAACGCGTGCGTTTTTGACGCAGGTGCGTTTTTGTGCGTTTTTTGCCGCAAAAAACGCACAAAAATGCAGCGTCAAAAAAACGCAGTGTGTGAACCAAGCCTTAAGGTAGTGAAAGATCTCCTTCCCTCCAGACTCCGATCAGTTTCTGTTAGGCTAGTTAGGAGCCTCACATCTTCCAACATCTCCTCCGCGATGACTAGTTCACTACATAATTCCCACTGCTTGGGGTAGATATTGGTCTCTCAAAGCCTGTCCCTCGGCCCCTACCCCGGTTTTTATTTTTACCTCGTCTGTTCCTATTGTAGGTCTCCATGTTGGATGTTTCTCTCTCTTGTAGATATCTCTAAGTCCAAGTCTTTGTTTCCAATTTTAATACTAATATATGCCCTGTTATCGTTAATGTCTTGTACGTTTTGTGTATATTGTTTGTGTTTAAGTTATTTAAATGAAATTAGAATCACTTCAATGTGCTTTGTAATTGTTCCTTACTCGTAAAGTCAGGCTTCGAGAAGTTTTTTTGGAATTTTTATTTGTTCATTTAAAAGAGAAAGAGTCCATTTTTCTTCCTCTAACAATAGGTTTATGATCCTCAAGGGGATATTGGTTGCTTCCTTCTCCCACTTACTGGTTAAACTAGAACATTTAAACATCGTACTTGGTGTCAAGGTAATTCTAAGGCCTCGGGGTACTATATTGGCTTTTATGTAACTTTCAAGACTCTGGACCTCCCAACAAGAGACCACCTGATCTTTATAAAATTTGGTTAGTTCGTTAAAGGCTACGTTGAATGAAGGTGTATATTTTTTATTCACAAATTCCCTTTCTGATAATATATTGTTGGCCTCTGTTAGCCACTGCTCTGTATTCTTGTACTTAAGGGCAGTATTATAGTAGTTATATTCTTGTACATAGGGGCAGTATTATAGAAGTTATATTCTTGTACATAGGAGCAGTATTATAGTAATTATATTCTTGTACATAGCAGCAGTATTATAGTAATTATATTCTTGTATATAGAGGCAGTATTATAGTAGTTATATTCTTGTACATAGGAGCAGTATTATAGTAATTATATACTTGTACAAAGAGGCAGTATTATAGTAGTTATATTCTTGTACATAGGGGGCAGTATTATAGTAGTTATATTCTTGTACATAGGGGCAGTATTATAGTAGTTATATTCTTGTACATAGCAGCAGTATTATAGTAGTTATATTCTTGTACATAGGAGCAGTATTATAGTAGTTATATTCTTGTACATAGGGGCAGTATTATAGTAGTTATATTCTTGTACATAGAGGCAGTATTATAGTAGTTATATTCTTGTACATAGGAGCAATATTATAGTAGTTATATTCTTGTACATAGAGGCAGTATTATAGTAGCTATATTCTTGTACATAGGGGCAGTATTATAGTAGTTATATTCTGTACATAGGGGGCAGTATTATAGTAGTTATATTCTTGTACATAGAGGTAGTATTATAGTAGCTATATTCTTGTACATAGGGGCAGTATTATAGTAGTTATATTCTGTACATAGGGGGCAGTATTATAGTAGTTATATTCTTGTACATAGGGGCAGTATTATAGTAGCTATATTCTTGTACATAGGAGCAGTATTATAGTAGTTATATTCTGTACATAGGGGGCAGTATTATAGTAGTTATATTCTTGTACATAGGGGCAGTATTATAGTAGCTATATTCTTGTACATAGGAGCAGTATTATAGTAGTTTTATTCTTGTACATACGAGCAGTATTATAGTAGTAATATTCTTGTACATAAAGGGCAGTATTATAGTAGTTATATTCTTGTACATAGGGGCAGTATTATAGTAGCTATATTCTTGTACATAGGGGCAGTACTATAGTAGTTATATTCTGTACATAGGGGACAGTTTTATAGTAGTTATATTCTTGTACATAGGAGCAGTATTATAGTAGCTATATTCTTGTACATAGGGGCAGTACTATAGTAGTTATATTCTGTACATAGGGGCAGTATTATAGTAGTTATATTCTTGTACATAGGGGCAGTAATATAGTAGCTATATTCTTGTACATAGGGGGCAGTATTATTGTAGCTATATTCTTGTACATAGGAGCAGTATTATAGTAGTTATATTCTTGTACATAGGGGCATTATTATAGTAGTTATATTCTTGTACATAGGAGGGAATAGTGTATTAGTTATATTTTTGTACTTATAGTAGCTATATGCTTGATAGGGGGAAATATTCTACCATTAGGGTATATTTTCATGTGCTGGTAATGTGCCACATGGTGAAAACACATTTTAAGCAGTTTTTGGTCTCAGTTTTTACTAGTGAAACATGTATGTGTGTAGCCAGTAAAAACTGCGCAGCTGAAATCCCCATGGCAAAAAGTGTTAATTAACTGTGAAATGCGTGCAGTTTTGTCTCACTATCCACCCATGTGACTACACTTCTCACATCTCTCTTGTGTAAAAGCTATAAGACATATTATGTCTTCTGGAAGGAAATGATTAAAAGGGCATTTTTAATTTTGCATTTTTTTTAATTGTTCCAATGCAATATAAGGAAAAAGAAAAGGAAGAAGCTTATCACATGACTGCAGACTGCACACAGGGTTTGCTCGTCTGCACACGTGTAGATACATAGGTTTGCACAACTATAGACACTAAATGTTTTTTTCTTAATTGAAACTATTTGCAAAGTGACCAAGTATAATCCAGCTCACCACCTTAGGCTATATGCACATGCTGCATTTTTAACTGCAACCAAAACTGCACCTTGTCACAGACAGTCGGAAATGTAAAAAAAACACTTGTTATGATGGTGCATCCAAAAGAAGCACAAATTCTGGTGATGGACCCGGCTCGTCCTGTTGCCCTGGTGCAGTGGCAATCGGTATAATAAGGAGTTAATGGCAGCCCACAGCTGCCACTAAGTCCTAGGTTGGTGATGGCAGGCGTCTGAAACCCCGCCCCATCCCTAAGCTGTAAATGAAAGTAAATAAACACAAACCCTCCAAAAATCCTTTATTTGGAATAAAATACAAAAAGCACCCTCTTTCATCACTTTATTAACCCCCAAGCGTGGAGCCGAGCGTGGCCATGTGTGCGGGCGGCGGAGTGCGAGGTAGGTGGAGCCAAGCGGGGCCATGTGTGCGGGCGGCGGAGTGCGAGGTAGGTGGAGCCAAGCGGGGCCATGTGTGCGGGTGGAAGAGTGCGAGGTGGGTGGAGCCGAGCGGGGCCATGTGTGCGGGCGGCGGAGTGCGAGGTAGGTGGAGCCAAGCGGGGCCATGTGTGCGGGCGGCGGAGTGCGAGGTAGGTGGAGCCAAGCGGGGCCATGTGTGCGGGTGGAAGAGTGCGAGGTGGGTGGAGCAGAGCGGGGCCATGTGTGCGGACGGCGGAGTGCAAGGTGGGTGAAGCCAAGTGGGACCATGTGTGCGGGCGGCGGAGTGCGAGGTGGGTGGAGCCGAGCGGGGTAATGTGTGCGGGCGGCGGAGTGCGAGGTGGGTGGAGCCGAGCGGGGCCATATGTGTGCGGGCAGCGGAGTGCGAGGTGGGTGGAGCCGAGCGGGGCCATGTGTGCGGGTGGCGGAGTGTGAGGTGGGTGGAGCTGAGCGGGGCCATGTGTGCGGGCGGCGGAGTGCAAGGTGGGTGGAGCCGAGCGGGGTAATGTGTGCGGGCGGTGGAGTGCGAGGTGGGTGGAGCCGAGCGGGGCGATGTGTGCGGGCGGCGGAGTGCGAGGTGGGTGGAGCCGCGCGGGTAATGTGTGCAGGCGGAGTGCGAGGTGGGTGGAGCCGAGCGGGGTAATGTGGGGCTGAGGACGTCAGTGTCGGGGACTGCATGGCTGGGGACAGGCGAGTGTGAGTGTGTGTGTGTACATGCCGAGTGCAGGAGGGGGCGGAGCCAAGCGGGGAAGTGTCGGCTCCCTGCACACGTAGCCAGGGTAAATATCGGGTAACTAAGCAAAGGACTTTGCTTGGTTACCCGATATTTAAGTTGGTTACGTGTGCAGGGAGCCAGAGAGATCATGCGAAGCGAAATCCTACAGATTGCACTGCTCAAAAAACGTTATAAACTGCGTTCCTTCCACCCGGTGGTCAGTCGTTCCATGACTGATCAGTCGGGCGGAGGATGAAACGTCATCAGTCACAATCCGCCGCTCACACAAGTCTATGGGAACAACAGAATCCGCCAAACAGATTCCGTTGTTTACCAGAGCCGCAGATTGTGACTGTAACAAATTGACGGAAATGTGAACCTAGCCTTAGTGGGTGAACACTTAGAACACAGTGGCAGAAAGAATTGGAAAGTGAAGGTGAAGAACACAAGGAGGAGAGAGGTCCTGAGGACTGAAGCCGGTGAGCTCGTCCTAGGACAGGGAAGAAGAAAGAAAGGAAGAAGGGGTCCCAGAGTTATGGGCAGTGAGATCCACCCGTGGGCTCATATCCACATCTCACGTACCGGTGTGGAGGGACTAGGCCGCAAAGGGGACTGGTCCCTAGACTAGTGGAGAACAACCAGGCTCAGCTAGCAAACCGGAGGCTGAGGTATCTTTATGTGCCAAAGCCGCAGCCACACACGAATCCACTGAAAATGTGACCATAGAGGGCAAGGGAACAAGGGCAGAAGAGCCTCCAATCAAGACCCACGGACACCGGCTCGGGGCACTGTGTGTGAGGACGCAGGGCAGGAGGGCGAAAGGAAGATGACCAGGAAAGGGATACAGAAAGGAACACTGGTTCTGTGCCTCCAAACTGCCAGGGGATCGGCTGGATCCCGTCACCATAGGACCTAGCATTCCGAGAGTGGTGTTTGACCTGCCGAGATAACCTGGAACTGCCAATTGTGAGTAAAAGAACTAATGACTGGATCCCGCTGTGTCCTGGAATTATTGTCTGCGCCGCCAGCCCCGCACTGTTCTACCACTTCGTCGGCTAACAACCGTCTACGGCTGCCTTGGGGCCCAGCTCCACCTTTGGGGAGCTATGCCATCTTAGCTGCGTCACCATCTACCCCAGTAGTCCCATTCAGCAGCGTAGGCCATACCTGGCCGAAGACCACAGGTGGCGTCACAATTCATTATCCCCTGTAAATGTTTACCTTATTTAAAACAACACAGCCAAGGTCATGGAGTCTGGCCCTGCTGCCGTGACCTCCTAGACAGAAACCGTCTCGGTTCGAGTGCCCCCATAGTCCTGGTGGCCGTGTCAAGAGCAAGAGAGTGAGCAAGAAAGTGAGTAAGAGTGAGGAAAAGTGAGAGCAAGAGAGCGAGCAAGTGCGAGAGAGCGCAAGAGAGAGCGCGCGAGAAATAGAGCACGCGAGACAGAGAGTGAGCAAGTGTGAGAGAGAGTGAGAGAGAAAGAGGGAGCGCGAGATAGAGAGGGAGCGCACGAGAGAGGGAGCACGAGTGAGAGAGAGAGGGAGCGCGAGAGACACAATTTTAACTCTGCAGTGTTTATTTAGTCTGGAACAGTGTGGGTATCCTGCGTTTTTTTTTCCATACGTTTTTCATCCACCTCATTTCAATGGGTGACAAAAAACGCAACAAAAATGAGCATTCTGCTTCTTTTTTGTCACAAGGTTTTGAAAAACAAACTGTAGACAAAAAACTGCAACATGTGCACAGCAAATCTGAATTCTCATAGACTTTGCTGAGAAATCAAAAGCCAGAACTTGCTGACAACAAAACTGCACCAAAAATGCGGCAAAAAGCGCAGCGTGCGCTGGCATGTAGCCTTAGGCATCGTACATCGTCATGAAGCTCGGAGTTCAGCCTCGCCACGGCCAGGAAATTCAAAGAAGCAAAAGAATCCGGCTCTTAAACATGCGATTTCTTCTTTATTGATTCAAGTAAAGTGCATTCCATGGCAGACAATAACCGCATAAGTAGCGTGATCATCAACGCGCTACAAGTGCGCACAGCATTCTTAATCATGATGTGATGTCATGATTAAGAATGCCTGTGCGCACTAGAAACATGTTGATGATCACGCTACTTATACGGTTAATGTCTGCCATGTAATGCACTTTACTTGAATCAATAATGAAGAAATCACATGTTTAAGAGCTGGATTCTCTTTTGTTTCTTTCAATTTGCAAAGTGGATAAATATTTTTCAATAATAAACACAATTGCTAGTATCATTCAGTTTCTCATACAATGCACACAAAAAAATGCTGCCACAATACCCACACAACAAAGCAATAGTCTTACATATTAATACGTTATAGTGTCCTAATAATACTTAAATCCGCTGTCAGTAAATACTACCTATACAATCACTGAACAACAATGCCCAGGTCCATGGATTTCAAGCATCAAAAACGCGTAGTGTCACGGGTGACAATCATGTAGTTTCTGGCAGTAGAAGGTCACAGCATTTGGCTGCGCAGAATGCTCCCTGACTTTCTATTATTCCTGTTGTCAGTATTCATTGTACTAGGTAGCTTTTCATCTCTTCCTCTTTAGGACCCAGCGGAGCTCTCCTTTCGTCCAGTTGCCGATTATCAGTATTCCCCTTGTGCTTAAATACCCTCATCTTTCCTGGACTTGTGCTGGTGATATTATTCAGTTCTTTCAAGCTCTGGTGTTGTTGCTGAAACTTTGCTGAAGATCTACCTGAGTTATCTGTAGATAAGTTGTTCATGCACTTTTCCCCGTGTGTCCGCCTTGTGAAACTTTGCTGAACGTCTACCTGAGTTACCTGTAGATAAGTTGTTCAAGTACTTTCCCCCTGTGTGTCCTCCTTGTGTCTTCTTTATTGTTTAGTGTGTTTGACAAAGAGCTCATCCCAGCCGTTCCCTATTTAGGGTCCAGCACTAGGGATACCTAGGGGCTAGTATCCAGTTAGGCGGATAGGTGAGGAACCTATCTAGTGTGGTGAGGGACCACAGGGACCGGGGTGGGTTTGGTCAGGTGTCACCATCTTCCCCTT
Source organism: Anomaloglossus baeobatrachus (assembly GCF_048569485.1). Classification (NCBI taxonomy): domain Eukaryota; kingdom Metazoa; phylum Chordata; class Amphibia; order Anura; family Aromobatidae; genus Anomaloglossus; species Anomaloglossus baeobatrachus. Next base: position 133,093,758 of record NC_134363.1, on the reverse strand, counting down.
CCCTAGATGCTAGGTTCCCCTTCCCATTTGCTTGATACCTCCCATATCTAGCGTGACAAGTAGATTATGTGCTTTGCCCTAAAATGGGTGGCATAGGCACTTAGATAGTGGAGACCCTAAGGGGTCTTCTCTAGAAGTGAGCAGACCTGTTGAACTTTGGTTCGGTGGATGTAGCCGAACTTTATCTAAAGGTCGATTTGGGACCCGGAATTGACCTGAACCCCCAATTGAAGTCACTAACCCACATGCAGCCAGCCATGAAGAGAATACTTTTGAGTGTGGGGTTTTACCAATTTTTTGGGGGTGCACACTACATCCAATAACGCTTTTGTTAGTCCCAGTTGGAGCCGTTCAAACGCTAAAAGCGGCTCGCACTGGGCTGAGCACCGAGAGTACCCAAGCATATCGATGTTCGTGTGAGTGGTGTTCATACGTGAAGCACCGGAACTCTATTTTTGGGTAAAGTCTGTGTATGGTACGAACACCGAATCTGTAGTCCTCTCCATAATCCATTCCGGGGTCTTCAAACTCACTAGAGTTATGGTTGGTGCTCCTTAGCAATTTAGTGATTTATATTAGATGCCCTATTTTTGGAGAGGTCAACAGGACATCAAGAGCAGCTTCTGTCCCTCTCTGGTCACACGGCAATAACTTTGAAGTGGCAGGAAACTTTTTAATCCTGGGACACATGTTTTTCCAGGCTGCAGGAGCTTCAGTGTTTCCATTACATGCAAGGTCTATTTTATGTCCATCTGATCCCGCTGGGCTCATAATAAACATTAGCGAATCACATCCAGGTGCTACCAGTTTACATTATCCCCAAGGAAGGAATTTATTCTGTAAAAAGTTACAGTGTGCCACGTGGAATCCACGGTAATTGACTTTCCAGTGCGCTGCTCCTTTAAGCTCATTTTTGATATCTCAAACAATACTTTTTAGTTAAATATGTAACAGAGGATTAGAATAATTTGTGGGTAAATTCCATTAAATGCAGCTGGGGGATATTTTAAGACGACTTAATTAGAGATGTTTCCATCCTTTTAAACATTTGCTCAGAGCAGTTTAATGTATTTTTTTTCTATATTCATAATCTACTGCTGCTTTGGCCCGCAGACACAATGGATGCAAAATGGGGCAATTTACAAAATTGTTCTGAACTTTAATTTATAGCAGCGTAAATGTAGGCCAAACATTCTGCTTTCTTTGTCTCCAATATCACGACAGGAAGGAATAATATTGATGTAAATAAACATTGGGAAAATTAAGGATATAATTAGGAAAAAAATGTCAATTAAACTCTAACTTGTGCTCTTTTTGTATCCATTTAGGAAAACTGGGTAAGGCTATGTGCGCACTAGAAAATGAATTTTTCGTAAGGAAAATCTGGACCCCCTTAAAGAATCCCGCACCCGCGGTAAAAAAACCTCACCAAAACCGCAACGAAATCCCATGCGATTTTACCGTGGTTTGCCGCGGATTTTGTGCGGATTTGCCGCAGATTTTCCGCAAGCTGGTCCTGCGGATTTTTATCATTATCTACGGCAAAAACCGCAGGTACCTGCGGAAAAGAAGTGACATGCTCATTAATTCCGCAACGGAAAATCCGCGGGTATAAAAAAAAGCAGTGTGCGCACAGTATTTTTTAAAACCCATAGGATTTGCTGGGGAATGACCGCAGCAATGATACACACATTTTCTGCAGCAAATCCACGGCAAAATCTGCAGTAAATCCGCAGCGTGCGCACATAACCTAAAGGCCGCTTTACACGCTGCGACATCGCTAACGATATATTGTCGGGGTCACGTCGTTAGTGACGCACATCCGGCGCCGTTAGCGACATCACAGCGTGTGACACCAAGGAGCAACAATCAACGAGCGTAAAAACGTGAAAAATGCTCGTTGACACGTCGCTCCTTTTCCTAATATCGTTGCTGCTGCAGGTACAATGTTGTTTGTCGTTCCTGCGGCATCACACATCACTATGTGTGACACCGCAGGAACGACGAACATCTCCTTACCTGTGTCCACCGGTAATGAGGAAGGAAGAAGGTGGGCGGGATGTTCCAGCCACTCATCTCCTCCCCTCCTCTGCTATTGGACGGCTGCCGTGTGACATCGCTGTGACGCCGCACGAACCGCCCCCTTAGAAAAGAGGCGGATCGCCGGCCAGAGCGACGTCACAGGGAAGGTAAGTATGTGTGATGGGTGTTAGCGATATTGTTCGCCACGAGCAGTGATTTGCCCGTGACGCACAACCGACGGGGGCGGGTACGCTCGCTAGCGATATCAATACCGATATCACAGCGTGTAAAGTACCCTTAAGGTTGGAAGTGGACACAGAGAGAGTTGGTTTCAATGGAGTTTTTAATAACTTTCTATTTATTGCAGTGGGTGTCAAAAATGCAATATATACACACACGCAAAAAAACGTAGGGATATTTGGCTTTAGGATGAAATGTCAGGATGAGATATGAGCGTAATAGACTATTGCGCTCTATTGACAGGATTATAGGGACTTTGCGTGTATGACTCCATTGTAAATATATAGTGGCCCTATGGCCGATAATGTAATTTACCATTGGCAATAAGAGAAGATATTCCCTATCATTATCGTCTCCAGTACTTATCCTGAGGGATCCATAGGCATTTTACCTACAAGTAAAAGTATACGTATATTCTCTGTTTGGAAATATTAAAGGGAACCTGTCACCATATTTGAGGCCTATAAGCTGCAGCCACCACCACCGGGCTCTTATATACAGCATTCTAACATGCTGAATATAAGAGCCCAGGCCGCTGTGTACAACGTAAATATCACTGTATAATACTCACCTAACGGTCGGTGCGGTGGAGTTGGGTCATGTGAGCGTCTTCGTTCTCCAGTGTCTCCTCTTTTGGCCATCTTTGTCGTCCTTCTTCTGAAGCCTGTGTGCATGATACGTCCTATGTGATCCACACTCGCCAGCATTGAGGTCCTGCGCAGGCGCACTTTGATCTGCCCTGAGCAGGGCAGATCAAAGCATTGAAGTGTGCCTGTGCGGGACTGGCAAGTGTGTATGACATAGGACACGTCATGCACACATGCTTCAGAAGGAGGACAAAGAAGGCCAAAAGAGGCGGCGCCGGCACCGGAGACACCCATATGGCACAACTCCACCGCTTCTTAGGTGGGTATTATAAAGTGATTTTTACGTTCTACACAGCGGCCTGGGCTCTTATATACACCATGTTAGAATGCTGTATATGAGAGCCCATTGGTGGTGGCTGCAGCTTATAGTCACCAAATCTGGTGACAGGTTCCCTTTAATGGATTCCACCTATCAGCAACAACCACTGATTTATTTCCCTGACTGATCTGTTTGATCTAATCACACTAGCATTTAAGGCGTTTGGTATATAACTTGATACAATAATCCGTGTTTGTTTAAAAAACCTTTCGTTTTTCTACTAGATAAAAATCCTTTGAGAAAGACACAATCATGGGTTGAAACGTTAGGACAAGTACTCCTTGGAATTTTTTTTGTTTTTCACCATTAAAGTATTGAAATACCACCATTTTTCAACTTCTTTATTATCTCTTTGTGTGCTATAGTCTACATATTTATTGAAATTTTAGGATGATCCTTAAATGCACTCTTAACTTTCAGGGGAACTTAAAGGTAATCTGTTAAGGCCCTGTCACACACAGAGATAAATCTTTGGCAGATCTGTGGTTGCAGTGAAATCATGGATATATTGTTCCATTTGTACACAGCCACAAACCTGCCACTGATTGTCCACAATTTCACTGCAACCACAGATCTGCCGCAGATTTATCTCTGTGTGTGACAGGACTTAGGGGTGCTTTGCACGTTGCGACATCGCTAGCATCGGCTAGCAATGCCGAGCGCGATAGTACCCGCCCCCCTCGCACATGCGATATCCTGTGATAGCTGCCGTAGAGAACATTATCGCTATGGCAGCTTCACACGCACTTACCTGCCCTGCGACATCGCTCTGGCCGGCGACCTGCCTCCTTCCTAAAGGGGCGGGTCGTGTGGCATCACAGCGTCGTCACACGGCAGGCGGCCAATAGATGCGGAGGGGCGGAGATGAGCGGGACGTAAACATCCCGCCCAACTCCTTCCTTCCGCATAGTCGGTGGAGGCAGGTAAGGTGATGTTCCTCGCTCCTGCGGCTTCATACACAGGGATGTGTGCTGCCGCAGGAACGAGGAACAACATTGTATCTCCTATTGGTGCGACATTATGAAAATGACCGACGCTACACAGATCACCGATTTTCTGCGCTTTTGCGATCGTTTATCGGCGCATCTAGGCTTTACACGTTGCGACGTCTTTGCCGGCTCTGGATGTGCGTCACCTTCGATTTGACCCTGACGATATCGCAGTAGCGATGTCGCAACGTGCAAAGTACCCCTTAGGTGCACTATACACCTAGAACCACGAGCAGTTCTGGGTGCATATTGCTAATCCCTGCCTAACTGTCCCTGTATAGACTAGCATAGATAAAGAGACCTTTAGAAAAAGTATTTGTAAAGATACTTTATGATATGGTAATGAGCGCAGGGACTAGTCACAAGGGTGTTAGTTCCTGCACTCATTCCACCCTCTTAGCATATTCACACGCCCACAGGGGTGTGCTAACATGCTATTAAATGCCCATTGTCCAGCGTCATCAGCTGTGACACGCGTACCTGTGTCCATTATCACCACCTATCAGACCCCGGGTTTAGGCTTAGCGCACAAGATCAGATATCACCGCATTTACGGTCATGCACACTATGAAGCCGGGTGTAAAGGAGGTGTCACACACAGCGACTGCGACAACGACGTCGCTGCTATGTCACCATTTTCTGTGACTTAGCAGCGACGTCCCGTCGCTGTCGCTGTGTGTGACATCCAGCAACGACCTGGCCCCTGCTGTGAGATCGCTGCTCGTTGCTGAATGTCCTGCTTTGTTTTTTGCTCGTTGCTCTCCCACTGTGAAGCACACCCTCTTTAAGATGTATTTACTATGCACAATTATAAGTTCTCAGTCTAAACACATTGCCGATAACATAATGAAAGAGCCAAGAGCTTATTTGGAGGGTAAAGTAAAATTTTTACTTGTTCAAGAGATCATCGTTCTTGGCAGCACATTGTCCGTTATAAACAAGTCATGTGCTGCCGAGAATAATAGCAGCCTATGCACAATGAATGATCAATTACAGATCTATTACAGATTGCTGCGGACACTGAAGGGCAAGATCAAAGAGATACAAAGAAAGTTTCAACCAAGAATGCGAATGTTGAAATACGCCAATCGGTACAAACTAACTGAGCCAGGACAGATCAAGGGATGATGGAAAAAATATATGGAGCATCTCTACAAGAAAGACTGAGTGATACGGACAGAAATGGAGACTGCAACCAAACATTTTGAAGGATGAAAGCTCCTGTCAATAAGCAAAGCACCTGGATGTGACAATATTCCAATGGAGCTAATAAAGTTTTCTGAAGCAGCAGTTGATGTCATCAGACACCTATGTCAACAGTTATGGTCAACTGGTAGATGGCCCAAGGACTGGACAAGATCCGTGTTTATTCCGACTCTGAAGAAGGAAGATGACCCCGACTGCAGAAACTAACGGACTATTACGCTCATATGTCATGGCAGCAAAATACTACTGAAGAGCCAATGGTGACTGCTACAGTCTTATTTTGACAAAGAGCTGCAGGAGCAACAAGCAGGATTCAGAAAAGGCGGAGGAACAAGAGACTTAATTGCGCTAACATTAGATGGATGATAGAAAAGGCTAAAGAATACAACAAGGAGATCTATTTTTGCATCATCAACTACAGAAAAGCCTTCAACTGTGTTGATCACCAGAAACTCTTGAATACCATGAAGGATATGGGTGTGCCAAAATATCTGATCAGCCTCATCAGGGACCTTTACATCGACCAAGAAGCAACAGTACAAATGGAACGCAGTGACACGGAATGGTTCAAAGTACAGCGAGGAATCAGAAAAGGCGGCAACATGCCATCATTTCTCTTCAATTTATGTGCAGAAGCTATATTCAGGAAGGCTGGACTTGCCGAAAAAGCAGAAGAAATCAAAATTGATGGACGAATCATCAATAATCTTAGATACACAGACCACAAAACATTGATAGCAACAAGCGTAGATGGAATGAAGGACTAATTATGGAGTGTCAAGATAGCAAGCTCAAACATGGGACTCCTACTCAATACAAAGAAGACAAAGTGTTTGACTGCTGCCAAGTACGACCGGGAAACATATGAGATGGACGGCGATGAACTGGAAGTTGTAAAGGACTTCAACCAAATCGGATCAATGATCAATCAAGATGCAGGGACGACACTGGAAATCAATAGGAGAATTACGATGGGCAAATCAAGAATGAAGTCACTGTACAAGATCCTTAAATTAAGGAACATTTCCCAGGCAACGAAGACACGGCTCGTACATAGTCTGGTCTTTTCACTAGTAACACATGGATGCAAAACCTGGACGATAAAGAAATAGAGGCCCCGTCACACTAAGCAACATCGCTAGCAACATCGCTGGTAACGAACAACTTTTGTGAAGTTGCTAGCGATGTTGCTGTGTGTGACATCCAGCAACAACCTGGCCCCTGCTGTGAGGTCGTTGGTTGTTGCTGAATGTCCTGGGCCATTTTTTAGTTGTTGCTGTCCCGCTGTGAAGCACAGATCGCTGTGTGTGACAGCGAGACAGCAACAACTAATGTGCAGGCAGCAGGAGCCGGCTTCTGCGGAGGCTGGTAACCAATGTAAACATCGGGTAACCAAGAAGCCCTGTCCTTGGTTACCCGATATTTACCTTCGATACCAGCCTCCGCCGCTCTCACTGTCAGTGCCGGCTCCTGCTCTGTGCACATGTAGCTACAGGACACATCGGGTTAATTAACCCGATGTGTGCTGTAACTAGGAGAGCAAGGAGCCAGCACTAAGCATTGTGTGCTGCTCCCTGCTCTGTGCACATTTAGATGCAGCACACATCGGGTAATTAACCCGATGTGTGCTGTAACTAGGAGAGCAAGGAGCCAGCGCTAAGCATTGTGTGCTGCTCCCTGCTCTGTGCACATTTAGATGCAGCACACATCGGGTAATTAACCCGATGTGTGCTGTAACTAGGAGAGCAAGGAGCCAGCACTAAGCATTGTGTGCTGCTCCCTGCTCTGTGCACATTTAGATGCAGCACACATCGGGTTAATTAACACGATGTGTACTGTAACTAGGAGAGCAGGGAGCCAGCACTAAGCATTGTGTGCTGCTCCCTGCTCTGTGCACATGTAGATGCAGCACACATCGGGTAATTAACCCGATGTGTGCTGTAACTAGGAGAGCAGGGAGCCAGCGCTCAGTGTGCGCTGCTCCCTGCTCTCTGCACGTGTAGCTCCGTGCGGTGGTAACCAAGGTAAATATCGGGTTGGTTACCCGATATTTACCTTAGTTACCAAGCGCAGCATCTTCCACGCGGCGCTGGGGGCTTGTCACTGGTTGCTGGTGAGCTCACCAGCAACTCGTGTAGCCACGCTCCAGCGATCCCTGCCAGGTCAGGTTGCTGGTGGGATCGCTGGAGCGTCGCAGTGTGACATCTCACCAGCAACCTCCTAGCAACTTACCAGCGATCCCTATCGTTGTTGGGATCGCTGGTAAGTTGCTTAGTGTGACGGTACCTTAAGACAGAAATAAAATCTTCGCCTTCAAATTGTGGTGCTGTAGAAGAATGTTATCAATACCATGGATGCCAAGAAGAACAAACAAATCAATTTTCAAACAAATCAAGCCAGACTTGTCACTTGAAGATAGCACTACCAGCTTTGGACGTCTCATAAGAAGAAAACAATCAATGGAGAAGGACATCATGATTGGAAGAATAAAAGAAACAAGGCGAAGAGGAAGACCAGAAACCTGATGGCTTCATACTATCAAGATAGCGGTGGAGGAGACCCAGTGGACCTATCTAGGCTGAACAATATTGATCTTCCCACAGAACATTCATTTATCAAGTCGCTATGGGTACAGATCGCGTTGAGTGCCATTAAATAATAATAATGTAGCATGGCCAGAAAGTAGCATGGCCTGACAGCTACAATGAGAATGAATCAATGGGTACACACATACAGTTTATTCTTATGGGAATTATTACATATAGGAAAATCCTATAAAAAGAACTGGAGTCATTATATTTGACCTTGACACGCGGCAGATGACATATGTTAAAAATAGCTGTGCACATGTTATTTGAGAAAGTATCAGATCAGCTTTCTATGCCGCGACCAGAAAGTAAACATCCGGTCTTCTTCATCCTATTTCTTGCTGCATTGAGCGGCCATTGTGTAAGAAATATATCCTCTTAGCTCTTGTATGTGATATGTCTGCTCAGAGCCGTATCCTCAGGCCACCTATTCCACTAGAGGAAATACAGGAGAGTAGGAGCCATTTAGTCTGTGTGGCATAATATAAAGACATAAGCTGCTGCTATTCACCGCAGGACAAAAGCTGGATGGATCGCGTTGATCTCCATTAAAAGGACAGTTTCATCTAACACAGAAAAACAGGACAGACTGCATAGGACCAAAAGTTGGGGCAGAGTATAGCCATTTACTCTATATACTTTGACTAATCCTTTTTAGGCCTCCTGGTCTTATCACCAAACATCTTTCTAATTCAGGAGCGGTCTCATCACTGCCAGACTGACTTCCAAGACCCTGGCAAATGGCTGATTTTGAAGGGTGAAGTTGCCGTAACCTAATCCGTTTCCCCGGAGTGGCTGCTCGAATGGAAATTATATGGCTGCTGTTTATGGGACCCCTGAACGGAGATCACAATGCAGTGTGAAAGCGGTCTAATTGCCTGTTTTTTTGTGATTAGGATATAGCAGTTGCATAAAATATCATGTGATGTCCATGACCCGAGGATAGACAACAATACTTCTACTGGTCCACGTCTCACAAGATCTTTCTCTCATAGATCCTCCATTCACAATCCAGACGTTCACATTAGCAATTTATAGATTTCTGTCTAAGCTGTTAAACTGCAGCTAAAATAACATTTTGGGCAATATCATGCCCTTCTTCAGGTCTAGTTGCAAATGCATTGTGTATGGAATTAGGATCGATGCAAGTATTTGAGATACAAAGACTCAACTTAAAAAGGACCCACTAACTTTGATGGCTCTTTTGGCCAACATCTATCTCTCACAACTTCCCAGTATGTATGTTTGCTTAGTTTGGCCACACCAATACATTTGTTCCAGTGGTGAGAAGGGAGTAAGCTACCTCCAGACACCTCTAGTTGTGGTTTATATTTTGCGAGGACAAAAGGATCAGGTGTTGTAATTTGACTTGATCGATATTATCTCTCCAGGCTCAATCATAGGCTATCTCCCAAAAAAAACAAAAAGATCGGGCGGATAAAATTCAACAGGCCGGATCCTTCTCTCCAACATCATAGTCAGGGGAGAGTCTCGATGTCCCCATGTATGAGGGATACACATTAGTCTAATGTTAGCCACACCAGCTGATATTGACCGGTTTGATCAACTGATAATTGGGGGAGAGGTCTATCAGGCATCTCTAATTTCTGACTGTTCAATATATGTTGACAGCTTTCTCATAAAGAACATAGAAGTATACAGTTGAGTGAGCGCTCCTGTGCCTTGGTGGACACTGATAGAAAAGGGCTCAGGTGCAAGAACTAGATATGGGCCCTTTTCAGTCCAATAAGTCATCAAAATGAACAATTCCACCTGTTTTGGATGTAGAAATGGGCCTCCTGACTTCTTGGACCCATGTATGGCTGCACAGGTTGGCACCAATGATATGTCTGCCCCTGCTCCGGTGCATGGGAGAGATGGCCATAAGGGTTTTAGACTGTTGGCCGATCTCGACGATATTGGGAGTTTCGGCTGATGTGTTTGGGGGCCTTAAGATGTGATGTAGCACCAATATAGGGAGCCATTTCTCGAATGAGTCCTTACATGAATTTCATTGCGTGGTCTTTATATATTACCAGGCACATATGAATACATGTGAATATTCGACGAGAACTTCTCTGCCTCTAATTGTTTTGGATTTCCCTGACAAAAGGTAAGGCTGAACAGATGTCAATAATTAAAGCAAATTAATTAGTACTGGTCAGACAAGCCCGAGCCTTGAATTTTCCTTCTCATTTCTTGAAAACCTGCGTCTCATTATATTAACTGTACTTTGTCTAATGAGCACCTTCACTGAGAATGGAAAATTGCCAAATGTCAAGACTCCTCAAGAAAAGTAGTTATCACAGCGGTTAGAAGTTGAAGAAGACAAAACAATGAACATATTGCTGGGAATTAAGGTTAAGAGGTTTGAGGAGTTTATCTGGTTATTAAGACAATGGGTGAAAAAAAAAATTGTCGTAAGGAAAATTTCCATGTAAGGTTTTTTTACCCAAACCATTTACGACAAGTGATTAATGAGATTTCTTCACGTAATGAAGAGTCGCAAATTCATAGAATTCTCACCTAATAAAACAGTTGACGGGGTTAATTTAGTCTGGATATTACAATGTCACTTTCGTGTGACTATAATAGGATACATTTCAGCATCGCTTCTTGTCCGGGACTGAACGTAACCTATGACATGCCCATAATACAGCCATATTTGTTGCAGTGGTGCGCCAAGTGCCGTTGTCTAAAATATAGAAGTGCTATTGGATGGCATGTGAATGATAACTTTCTCCATATAAGTCAATGAAAAATTGTATCTGGGTGTACGCACCTTGAGTAGCAATGAGCGGACCCATGGAAGTTCGGGTTCAGAGGGTTCTGCTGGACTTTAGATAAAGTTCCGTTTGGGACCCAGACTTGACCTGAACCCCAATGGAAGTGACTGAGAGGTTCAGCTCTCCACCCACATATAGTCATCTATAAAAAGATCACTTTCGGGGAAGGGCAGGTTTTTTGGAGGGTTTTGGACACACTACATCTGAACATGTTGTTTTTACCCCCAGAGAGCCATTCAGAGACAAAAAGCGGCTCACACTTGGCCAAGCACTGAGTGTAGCAGAGCACCCTGATGCTCGATTGATTGGTTAGCATACATAAATGTCACGCTAGGTATCAAATGAGCGGCAAAACGTAAGGAAAGGGGACCCCTGCATCTAGAGAAGGGGGAGATGATGACCCCTGACCAAACCTGCTGCTGGTCCCAGTGATCTCTCACCACCCTAGATAGGGTCAGGTATTTGGCTTGGCACATAGGTGTGGAACCTAGGTATCCCTAGTGCTGGATCCTACATAGGGGATTACTCACAGAAAAATGGCAGCAGATGTAAACTGTCCAGGCCAAAAAAACTAATGCACTACCAGTATACAGCAAGACCAATAAATGGAGGCATCACAGGTGCAAAAGGAGCAAATCACTCCACCGTCTCCAATGATGGAGGGGAGCGATTGCTTGGTGGTGAAATTGCACACTTGTGGCTTGCATAGGGCACCGTTCACACATGCAAGCTACAAGTGTGCAATTTTACCATCAAGAAATCGCTCCCCTCCATCATTGGATACGGTGGAGTGATTTTGTCCTTTTGCACCTGTGATGCCTCCCTTTATTGGAGGTCTTGCTGCATCCTGGTAGTGCATTTGTTTTTTGACCTGGGCAGTTTACATCTGCTGCCATTTTTCGGTGAGTAATTGCTTAGCTATTGGAGGATTTAATTGCTCTTTTTGTTGTTATACCCTACATAAGGGAACGGGTGGGATGAGCTCTTTGTCAATCCCACTAAACGCTAAAGGAAGATACAAGGAGGACACACGGGAGAAAATGCATGAACTACTTATCCACAGATGACTCAGACAGAAGATAAGCAAAGCTTCAGCAATGATATTACAGATGAGAGCAAGCCACCTGCTTGTAACCTGAGCTAGAATAAATCGAATAATATCACCAGCACCAGTCCAGGGAAGATGGGAGTATTTATGCACAAGGGGAATGCTGATAATCAGCAGCTGGACAGAAGTTTAGCTCCCCTGGATCCTAAAGGGGAATAGATGAAAATCCAGCAGGAAAGCTACCTATTACAATGAATACTGACAGCAGGAACAATAGAAAGTCAAGAAGCATTTTGTGTAGCCAAACGCTGTGACCTTCTATTGCAAGAAAATACATGACATGTGACAGTAAAGCATCTGAAATCCAAACTGGGACACAGATTTTCTTTAAAGGGAACCTGTCACCTGATTTGGCGACTATAAGCTGCGGCCACCACTACTGAACTCTTATATACAGCATTCTACAATACTGTATCTAAGAGCTCAGGCCGCTGTGTAGAACGTAAAAATCACTTTACAATACTCACCTAACGGTCGGTGCGGTGCAGATTGATCGGATAGGTGTCTCCGTTTTCCGGTACCGACGCTTCTTCTTTCAGCCATCTTTGTCCTCCTTCTTCTGAAGCCGAGGTGCATGACACGTCCTATGTCATCCACACTAGCATTGAGGTCTTGCGCATGCGCACTACAATAGTTTTAACTGCCCTGCTGCTCAGGGCAGATCAAAGTGCGCCTGCGCAGGACCTCAATACTGGCTAGTGTGGATGACATAGGACGCGCCATGCACCTCGGCTTCACAAGTAGCACCAAAAAACGCATGCTTGTTTATGCGGTTTTGGTGCTTTTTTTTTTAGTGAATTCACTAGCTGGAAGGGCTAAAAAACAGAGGATAAAAAAACAGACCAACAATTGACATGCTGTATTTTTCTGCACTAAAAACTGCAAGGAAAAAAGAAGTAATAGAAGAAGCTGTGGAAAAACAAAGCGCAATAGGGTCTTACCCTCGTATGTAGGGGTATAGGATGGGGGAGCAATACTACTCACCAAATGTGGTTGTGAGAGTCACAACCACTGTAATCGCATGTAAACTTAGACCAAGGCAGCAGCAACCCAAAGCGGCAGATAACAGAGAGAGGTAGAAAACGGGTTCTTCAAAGCCGCGCCAATGATCACCAGCCAAAGGATCAGATCAATGAAGCTTTATTATTGCATCGGTCTACGCGTTTCAGGAGCCCTGCTCCCTTCCTCAGGACCATCAGATATAAGCATACATCAAATCTACTGTGACAGATACAAGTGTACATTTAAATAGACCATGTGATGTCAAAGCACCGCCCCGAAAAAGAAAAAAAAAAAAAAACGGGCGGGAAAGGGTGCACGATGATCCATGTATGACATATGCGTCATACATGGATCATCGTGCACCCTTTCCCGCCCGTTTTTTCTTCTTCAGGGCGGTGCTTTGACATCACATGGTCTATTTAAATGTACACTTGTATCTGTCACAGTAGATTTGATGTATGCTTATATCTGATGGTCCTGAGGAAGGGAGCAGGGCTCCTGAAACGCGTAGACCGATGCAATAATAAAGCTTCATTGATCTGATCCTTTGGCTGGTGATCATTGGCGCGGCTTTGAAGAACCCGGTTTCTACCTCTCTCTGTTACAGGAAAAAAGAAGTAACATGTGCACAGCATTTCTGATTTCTCAGACTTTGCTGGGAGAAGGATAGACATGCAGATTTGGGCAACAAATTGCACAATAAACTGCACCCCCAAAAAAAAACACATCAAAAACTGCATCGTGTGCACAGGGCCAAAATAATAATAATAATAATAAAAAAATCTGCTTAATAGGGAACCTGTCAGGTTCAATATGCACCCAGAATCACGACCAATTCTGGATCCATATTTCTAATCCCTACATAACTGTCCCAGCCTTTAGTAGTATTTCTAAAGATCCTTTCTGATATGCTAATGAGCGTCGGGTCTAGTTGCAAGGGAGTTATAGCCAGACTAGTCCGCCCTCTTAGCATGCCCACAGGGGCATGCTAATATGCTATTCAATGCCCATTGCCTAGCGTCATTGACATGGATACGCATATCTGTCCGTTGTCACCGCCTGTGATGCCAGGTTTAGGGTCAGTGTGCATCATCAGAAGTCACCACACTTCCGGTCATGCGCACTAGACCTCTCTGAAGCCGGGACGCGTACACCAGGCTTCACACTGCGCATGACCGGAAGTGCCAGAACGTTTGATCATGCGCACTGACCCTAAATCCGGCATCTGAGGCGGTGACAACAGACACAGGTACATGCATCTATGCCGATGATGCTGGGCATCAGGTTAGTACGCCCCAGTTGGGGCATGCTGACATACTAAGAGGGTTGACTAGTCTGGGGAACCAACGTCCTTGGGACTAGTCCCTTGCCTCATTAGCATATCATAAAGGAGTTTTAGAAATACATTTCTAAAGATCTCTTTATCTGTGCTACTAGATACAGAAACAGTTAGGCAGGGATTAGTAATATGCACCCAGAACTTGACAGGTTCCCTTTAAAAGTCCACCTCTATGGAGGACCAGGTACATCAACACTCAGTCTATTGATTATAATTAGGGATGATCGAATACTTCGATTATTAGGCTTCGCGAATATTTTCCGAATACCTCGCCGCTATTCGACTATTCGCTAATATTCGATGCGCAATGTAAGTCTATGGGAATGGGGAAGCTGAATAACAACTATTCGAAACTATTCGGGCTTCCCATAGACTTACATTGCGCATCGAATAGTCGAATAGCGGCGAGGTATTCGGTGAATATTCGCAAAGCCGAATAATCGAAGTATTCGATCATCTCTAATTATAATAAGAAAAACGTAATGATTCATGCAAGGAAATCAAACACTTTTGCTCCCGGAGTTTAATCTGTTTGTTGGGGTCCCGGAATGACAAGGGACTCACGTGAATTGTGGCTTATATCATAATTATTTCCCATTCTTATGTGTTTGGCGCCCACGTTGCATTCGGATGTCTTCATTGTAAGATCTGGGATTTACTGAGCATGGATTATGTTTTTAATTTATTACAGTCAGTCGCGCACATAACAGATTGACGTCCCCAGCTCGTTTCCAATCTAGGTGCGCGGTTGCAGTCGGAAGATGACATTCTGGACGGAAACATTGCTGGAATCACTGAAGACGCTTCCTAGCATCTGCCTCATCTCTTCCTGTAACCTTTTAATTACAGAAGGAAAATCATTTTCTCTCTTAATTGTGATTTCTAAATTAATCCCTGTGTTACTGAAATTACAGGCTTCTTTTAAAAACACAATCACATTAATAATAGAAAATGTTCTGCTGCTCAGTGGGAAGCAATTTAGCAATATTTGCCTGAAGACCCATCAACATACATTACCCAGGAACATTTATCTTCCAGCCACTTCTGGTAAGGGAAGAGAGCTGTAATCTTGCTGTGAAATCTAGTAAAATCCCAGCCATTCAGCAGATTAGATTTAGTGAGTGTTATTATAGGAACGCTACAGAAGTATAAATTCTGTTAGCTAATGAAATGTTTTCCGTTACCGGCTGCATCGGTCATCCTCCATTTATTACCCCGGGCATTAGGAATCCATAATACAAATTGTATCTGTATGTGACTATTTGTAAACAAATCTACACAAAATATAAATCTGTTCATTCCACTATAATTTATTTCCCATTGATTGTATCGCTCCAAAATATTCTGTAGCGCTGTACAAAGATGGTCACCGACCGCATCGGACAATCTCATATATGGACATGGGCCGATCTTTAGGTGAAGCCCATTAACCACAGATGAGCGAATCTGCTGAGATTTGAATATAGCAGACACTCGAATTTGTCCCAGAAATGTAATATTTTTATCAAATGTATTCAAGGTAAATCAAATTTGCCTCTTAAAGACTAAGAGGTCAATTCATTACAAATTGCATTGTGCGCACCAATCTTAATGAGGTGCTCGCTGGAGGCATGGACTCTTACCATAAAACAACACATGGCCAACAGTATAAACCACTGCCCAACAGTAAAAAGTAAAACAGGGCAATAATATCAGATCAGTGGGGGCCTGACAACTGGGGCCTTCGCTGATCAACAAAAATCTTAGTGCCTGTCTGTGCCAGTGCCTGGCTGTCCCAGGACCAGGCTGTACCTGGTACAGGGGCAGTGACTAGAACAAGGGCAGCAAATGGTACAGGGGCAGCGACTGGTACAGAGGCAGCAACTAGTACAGAGGCAGCAACTAGTACAGGGGCAGCAACTAGTACAGGGGCAGCAAACGGTACAGGGCAGCAAACGGTACAGGGGAAGCAAACGGTACAGGGGCAGCAAACGGTACAGGGCAGGAAACGGTACAGGGGCAGGAAACGGTACAGGGGCAGCAAACGGTACAGGGGCAGCAAACAGTACAGGGGCAGCAAACGGTACAGGGGCAGCAAGCGGTACAGGGGCAGCAAACAGTCCAGCGGCAGCAACTAGTACAGGGGCAGCAAACGGTACAGGGGAAGCAAACGGTACAGGGGAAGCAAACGGTACAGGGGCAGCAAACGGTACAGGGGCAGGAAACGGTACAGGGGAAGGAAACGGTACAGGGGAAGGAAACGGTACAGGGGAAGCAAACGGTACAGGGCAGCAAACGGTACAGGGCAGCAAACGGTACAGGGGCAGCAAACGGTACAGGGGCAGGAAACGGTACAGGGGCAGCAAACGGTACAGGGGCAGCAAATGGTACAGGGGCAGGAAACGGTACAGGGGAAGCAAACGGTACAGGGGAAGCAAACGGTACAGGGGAAGCAAACGGTACAGGGCAGCAAACGGTACAGGGCAGCAAACGGTACAGGGGCAGCAAACGGTACAGGGCAGGAAACGGTACAGGGGCAGGAAACGGTACAGGGGCAGCAAACGGTACAGGGGCAGCAAACAGTACAGGGGCAGCAAACGGTACAGGGGCAGCAAGCGGTACAGGGGCAGCAAACAGTCCAGCGGCAGCAACTAGTACAGGGGCAGCAAACGGTACAGGGGCATAAAACGGTACAGGGGCAGCAAACGGTACAGGGGCAGCAAACGGTACAGGGGCAGCAAACGGTGCAGGGGCAGCAAACGGTACAGGGGCAGCAAACGGTACAGGGGCAGCAAACGGTACAGGGGCAGCAAACGTTACAGGGCGGCGACCGGTACAAGGGCGGAGACCGGTACAGGGGCAGAGACCGGTACAGGGGCAGAGACCGGTACAGGGTTAGAGACTGGTACAGGGGCGGCGACCGGTACAGGGGCAGCGACCGGTACAGGGGCAGCGACTGGTACAGGGGCAGTGACTAGTACAGGGGCAGTGACTGGTACAGGGGCAGTGACTGGTACAGGGGCAGCGACTGGTACAGGGGCAGTGACTGTTCCAGGGGCAGTGACTGGTACAGGGGCAGTGACTAGTACAGGGGCAGTGACTGGTACAGGGGCAGTGACTGGTACAGGGGCAGTGACTAGTACAGGGGCAGTGACTGGTACAGGGGCAGTGACTGGTACAGGGGCAGTGACTGGTACAGGGGCAGTGACTAGTACAGGGGCAGTGACCGGTACAGGGGCAGAGACTGGTACAGGGTTAGAGACTGGTACAGGGGCGGCGACCGGTACAGGGGCAGCGACCGGTACAGGGGCAGCGACTGGTACAGGGGCAGTGACTAGTACAGGGGCAGTGACTGGTACAGGGGCAGTGACTGGTACAGGGGCAGTGACTAGTACAGGGGCAGTGACTGGTACAGGGGCAGTGACTGGTACAGGGGCAGTGACTAGTACAGGGGCAGTGACCGGTACAGGGTCAGTGACTGGTACAGGGGCAGTGACTAGTACAGGGGCAGTGACTGGTACAGGGGCAGTGACTGGTACTGCAGTGATATGTAACTTTGTCCCATTAAAGTTAAAGGGATTGAGCTGCAATACACGACACAACCAGTAGCAAAAGTACAGAGCTGAGCCTACTGAGAAGGTTATTAATTTTTATAGCTATAATCTACAGGACAGTAAATAAGACATACCTTTTTGGATTTTGCGATGAAAGTTAATAGCATCTACGGAGGCAGTAACAATATTTGTTTTACAATGTCGAGCTGCTACAATCCCGGCCACTTCATCCATTAATTTCATTGTAACACCTAAATAGGAAGGAAAACCATAAACATAATGTAACCTTGTAGATTCAAAAGATAAAATGTAATATTTAAGGTCTAATTACTATTATTATTGGCAAAGCATAATATAGATTCAAGGACTACCAGAGAGACAGCATCTGCTTGCTCTGTCCCTTTAGGTCCAGCACTACGTATAGCCGAGTGTATCAGTGTAAAGACTTGTACCATATCTTACAAACATGGCATCAATCTCTCAAAAGCAGTGAAGGTAGTCTGTGGTATTAGAGTTCAAAACAAATTACCATTTATTTTAACAAATGGAATATCCACATGAAAAAAAATAAATAAAAATTTGGAGAATGTACTATCGCTTTTTCGTGCTTTGGATGAGACTAGTCTATTTAAGTCTATGAGTGCACAACAAAAAAAAAATGGATTCCATATGGGTCAACAGTATTTTTATGGAACTATTGCTGTTATTAACATAGGGAACAGTATTTACTCTTGTAAATTGTAATAATTGCTGATGTATGAAAACGGATACCATAGAAATGACAATAGAAATGAAAAATCATTGTTTGTACTGATGATTTCTTTTTAGATGCTTGTGTGAACGAAGCCTAGATTTGGAGTTTTAAACTTACAACAGTTATCAATTCCCTTCCCCCACATATCTGATGAATGAGTATGAGAGAATCTCATATACTGCACCCCAAAAGAGAAAAATTACTAAAGTTGATCAAAAGATCTCAAAAAGATTATATTCCAAAATTTCCAAGTCCTACCGTCAATAACTGGACATGAGCCTGCCAGAGCTAAAAAGCCCATGAAATCATTCTCCCCACCTCCTATTCTGGCACACATTAAAATAGTTTTCTATTTTTCCATCACATGCTTAGTCGAAATTAGCAGTTTAACAGAAGTAATCCAGCTGCTTTCCTCACATAGGAAGATACAGCCAAATCACAAATATTAGAAGCTACAGATAATCTGAAATTGTGGTGGAAGATACAAGTGCATCTCAATAAATTATAATATCATAAAAAAGTTAATTTATATCAGTAATTCAAAAGAAAAAGGTAAACATATTATATAGAGTCATTACACACAGAGGGATCTATCCCTATATATTATATAGAGTCATTACACACAGAGGGATCTATCCCTATATATTATATAGTCATTACACACAGAGGGATCTATTTCTATATATTATATAGAATCATTACACACAGAGGGATCTATTCCTATATATTATATAGAGTCATTACACACAGAGGGATCTATTCCTATATATTATATAGAGTCATTACACACAGAGGGATCTATTCCTATATATTATATAGAGTCATTACACACAGAGGGATCTATTCCTATATATTATATAGAGTCATTACACACAGAGGGATCTATTTCTATACACTGTGTGCAGAATTATTAGGCAAATGAGTATTTTGATCACATGATACTTTTTATACATGTCGTCCTACTCCAAACTGTATAGGCTGAGAGCCAACTACCAATTAAGTAAATCAGGTGATGTGCATCTCTGTAATGAGGAGGGGTGCGGTGTAATGACATCAACACTCTATATAAGGGGTGCTTAATTATTAGGCAACTTCCTTTCCTTTGGCAAAATGGGTCAGATGGAATTGCAGCTGTGTATTGCTCAGGTCAAAAGACTACTACTACTCCAGCAGGATACAGCTAAACCCCCACTAGGTGGAGGCAACACAGGTGCAGGGGGAGCCATTCACACTCACTTCCAAATATGGAGGAGGTGATGGCTGGATGGTAAAACTGCACACTGGTGGCTTGCATAGAGCACTGTTCACACTAGCAGACGCACAGTCACAAACCCGCAGCCTATTAGGTGACGCCCATACTATTAGATCAGGTGGGCTGCCAAGCCGTACCCCCACTGCGCGCTACGTAGGGACAGAAACTCTGATAGCAAGGCCTAACAAAAAGGGGCCTGGCTGTATCCTGTCCCGTGACGAGGGTTGTAGGCTTACGTCTTATGGCCATAACGCTAACAAAAAACCTCAAAAACGTTTTTGTACAGGATACAGCCAGGCCCCTTTTTGTTAGGCCTTGCTATCAGAGTTTCTGTCCCTACGTAGCGCGCAGTGGGGGTACGGCTTGGCAGCCCGCCTGATCTAATAGTATGGGCGTCACCTAATAGGCTGCGGGTTTGTGACTGTGCGTCTGCTAGTGTGACCAGTGCTCTATGCAAGCCACCAGTGTGCAGTTTTACCATCCAGCCATCACCTCCTCCTCCATATTTGGAAGTGAGTGTGAATGGCTCCCCCTGCACCTGTGTTGCCTCCACCTAGTGGGGGTTTAGCTGTATCCTGCTGGAGTAGTAGTAGTCTTTTGGCCTGAGCAATATACAGCTGCAATTCCATCTTGCTGTAAGTAATGATATTTTCTTTTTTGCTTTTTTTACAAAATGGGTCAGAAGAGAGATTTGACGGGCTCTGAAAAGTCCAAAATTGTGAGATGTCTTGCAGAGGGATGCAGCAGTCATGAAATTGCCAAACTTTTGAAGCGTGATCACCGAACAATCAAGCGTTTCATGGCAAATAGCCAACAGAGTCACAAGAAGAGTGTTGGACAAAAAAGGCTCAAAATAACTGCCCATGAATTGAGGAAAATCAAGCGTGAAGCTGCCAAGATGCCATTTGCCACCAGTTTGACCATATTTCAGAGCTGCAATGTTACTGGAATATCAAAAAGCACAAGGTGTGCCATACTCAGGGACATGGCCAAGGTAAGGAAGGCTGAAAAATGACCACCTTTGAGCAAGAAACATAAGATAAAATGTCAAGACTGGGCCAAGAAATATCTGAAGACTGATTTTTCAAAGGTTTTATGGACTGATGAAATGAGAGTGACTCTTGATGGGCCAGATGGATGGGCCAGAGGCTGGATCAGTAAAGGGCAGAGAGCTCCACTCCGACTCAGACGCCAGCAAGGTGGAGGTGGGTACTGGTATTGACTGGTATCATCAAAGATCAACTTGTGGGACCTTTTTGGGTTGAGGATGGAGTGAAGCTCAGATCCCAGACCTACTGCCAGTTTCTGGAAGACAACTTCTTCAAGCAGTGGTACAGGAAAAAGTCGGTATCGTTCAAGGAAAAACATGATTTTTTAACACTCATGACACAGGCAGTGCGAAATCTACAGCCTTTTGAATGGGCCATAGAATAGCTTTAATCAAGACTGGTAAAGTATGTGGTTGCCATTCAATACATTGGTGGATTTTTGGATTCTAATTGCATAAGAACAGTTAAAAGATAAAATATATGGTATCAGCCAGAAAACCACAGGAGGTAGGAGGAGTACAATGGGAAATAATCACACGTGAAAATCCATAAAGGGAAAGTATGGTTTCTCCTGGAATGTGCATTTAATGTAGGATAGAAAATAAAATAAGGAGAATAAGTTGTGTTTCCCATTTTGGATACATCCTTTCATCAGAAAAAGTACTTAATTAAATTTGGACTGGGGCTCTTTAAGCAGCAGAGAGTAAGGGAAAAACACTAATTCCAATTAAAAGTTAAATAGTAGCGACTAAATGTCAGTAATTCAGCGAGTTCTGCGCGGAGCTGATCCGACTCCAAGGATAATGTGGACAGATTGTATGTGACGGATCCAAGTCACACCTCAGCTAATCGCAGGTAGTGTGTAAATATAGGCCTTCCAAAAACACCTTCACAAATCAGATCAAAATGCCATGATTATTAACCCCTCTCGCTGCAGAATCATATACCACATCTTCTCCAGTACGGCACACATTATCATAGGAGATGGAAAGAACGCATGTTTATTTAATGAGGTCCTCATAATTCAGACGGATCTGTGGATGATATTTACATATGAGGCAAGGAATGCCCCCTAGGGTCTTTGAAAAAATTAGATGGACTAAAAAAAGATAAAATTAAAAAAGAAGTATATTGGGTTTTTTTTCTTTGAAAAGACCACATTTCTACAAGAGATATCACTATACATAATACAATGAAATTCTATACCTGGGTCGGATTGTCTAATATTCTGGATCATCAATGAAGCCACCATCACCATGTATTGGGGTCATTGATTAAATCTGATGCAAAAAGAAAAAAAGTGGAACTGCTGTCCATAACAAGTAATCAGGTTCTGCCTTTTATTTTAATAAGTGTTTCTGAAAATTAAATGTTGGACAATCCCCACTTATGAGAGTCGTCACTTAATAGGCTAATGACGAAATACAAGAGTAATCTCATTAACTTAGAATATCATCAAAAAGTTAATTTATTTTAGTAATTCAATACAAAAAGGATACACATATTATATAGAGTCATTACACACAGAGGGATCTATTCCTATATATTATATAGTCATTACACACAGAGGGATCTATTCCTATATATTATATAGTCATTACACAGAGGGATCTATTCCTATATATTATATAGAGTCATTACACACAGAGGGATCTATTCCTATATATTATATAGTCATTACACACAGAGGGATCTATTTCTATATATTATATAGAGTCATAACACACAGAGGCATCTATTTCTATATATTATATAGAGTCATTACACACAGAGGAATCTATTTCTATATATTATATAGAGTCATTACACACAGAGGGATCTATTTCTATATATTATACAGAGTCATTACACAAAGAGGGATCTATTCCTATATATTATATACAGTCATTACACACAGAGGGATCTATTTCTATATATTATATAGAGTCAATACACACAGAGGGATCTATTCCTATATATTATATAGAGTCATTACATACAGAGGGATCTATTCCTATATATTATATAGAGTCATTACACACAGAGGGATCTATTTCTATATATTAAATATAGTCATTACACACAGAAGGATCTATACCTATATATTGTACAGAGTCATTACACAGAGTGAGCTATTCCTATATATTATATAGAGTCATTACACACAGAAGGATCTATTTCAAGTGTTTATTTCTGTTACTGTTGATGATTATGGCTTACAGCCAATGAAAACCCAAAAGTCATTACCTCAAAAGATGAGAATAATTACCACAAAACACCTGCAAAGGTTTCCTAAGCATTTTAAATGGTCTCTTAGTCTGGTTCAGTAGGCTACACAATCATGGGGAAGACTGCTGACTTGATAGATGTCCAGAATGCAGTCATTGACACACTCCACAAGTAGGGTAAGCCACAAAAAGGTCATTGCTAATGAAGCTGGCTGTTCACAGTGTGCTGTATCCAAGCATATTAATGGCAGGTTGAGTGGAAGGAAAAAGTGTGGTAGAAAAAGGTGCACAAGCAACCGCGATAACCACAGCCTTGATAGGATTGTTCAGAAAAGGCCATTTAAAAATTTGGGGGAGATTCACAAGGAGTGGACTGCTGCTGGAGTCAATGCTTCAAGAGCCACCGCACACAGACGTATCCAGGACATGGGCTACAAGTGTCGCATTCCTTGTGTCAAGCCACTCATGACCAATAGACAACGCCAGAAGCGTCTTACCTGGGCCAAGGAGAAAAAGCAGTGGACTGTTCTCAGTGGTACAAGGTGATGTTTTCAGATAAAAGTAAATTTTGCATTTCATTTGGAAATCGCGGTCCCATTGTCTGGAGGAAGAGTGGAGAGGCCACAATCCAAGCTGCTGAGGTCCAGTGTGAAGTCTCCACAATCAGTGATGGTTTGGGCAGCCATGTCATCTGCTGGTGTAGCTCCACTGTGTTTCATCAATACCAAAGTCAGCGCAGCCGTCTACCAGGACATTTTACAGCACTTCATGCTTCCCTCTGCCAACAAGCTTATTGGAAATGGAGATTTCATTTTCCAGCAGGACTTGGCACCTGTCCACACTGCCAAAAGTACCAATACCTGGTTTACTAACCATAGTATCACTGTGCCTGATTGTCCAGCAAACTCACCTGACCTAAACCCCATAGAGAATATATGAGAGACACCAGAGCCAACAATGCAAATGAGCTGAAGGCTGCTATCAAAGCAACCTGGGCTTCCATAACACCTCAGCAGTGCCACAGGCTGATCGCCTCCATGCCACGCCACATTGATGCAGTAATTCATGCAAAAGGAGCCACAACCAAGTATTCAGGCATTTACTGTACAGACTTTTCAGAAGGCGCCAACATTTCTGAGTGTAAAATCATTTTTCAGTTGGTCTTATATAATATTCTAATTTTCTGAGATAACTTCTGGGTTTTCATTGGCTGTAAGCCATAATTAATATTAACAGAAATAAACATGTGAAATAGATCCCTCTGTGTGTGATGATTCTATATAATATATAAAAATAGATCCCTCTGTGTGTAATGACTCTATATAATATATAAAAATAGATCCCTCTGTGTGTAATGACTCTATATAATATATAGGAATAGATCCCTCTGTGTGTAATGATTCTATATAATATATAAGAATAGATACCTCTGTGTGTAATGACTCTATATAATATATAGGAATAGATCCCTCTGTGTGTAATGACGCTATATAATATATAGGAATAGATCCCTCTGTGTGTAATGGCTCTATATAATATATAGGAATAGATCCCTCTGTGTGTAATGACTCTATATAATATATAGGAATAGATCCCTCTGTGTGTAATCACTCTATATAATATATAGGAATAGATCCCTCTGTGTGTAATGACTCTATATAATATATAGGAATAGATCCCTCTGTGTGTAATGGCTCTATATAATATATAGGAATAGATCCCTCTGTGTGTAATGACTCTATATAATATATAAGAATAGATCCCTCTGTGTGTAATGACTCTATATAATATATAGGAATAGATCCCTGTGTGTAATGACTCTATATAATATATATAGGAATAGATCCCTCTGTGTGTAATGATTCTATATAATATATAGAAATACATCCCTCTGTGTGTAATGACTCTATATAAGATATAGGAATAGATCCCTCTGTGTGTAATGACTATATAATATATAGGAATAGATCCCTCTGTGTGTAATGGCTCTATATAATATATAGGAATAGATCCCTCTGTGTGTAATGACTCTATATAATATATAGGAATAGATCCCTCTGTGTGTAATGGCTCTATATAACATATAGGAATAGATCCCTCTGTGTGTAATGACTCTATACAATATATGTGTTTCCTTTTTGTATTGAATTACTGAAATAAATTAACTTTTTGATGATATTCTAATTTATTGAGATGCACTTGTATGTCTTGAAGATCAGCTGTATTATGTGTGCAAACCTGGTGGTGTTGGATTTTCCTACAGCACCACCATAGGGCAAACCGAGTATTACACTGTGTCCATTCATTATTTTATGCAGGACATGAAAGGTTCCTCTTTGTAGAAAATTTCTATTACACCGAAGTAATGAAACATTTTAGGTGACGTAATGTGACTATTTACTATCGGAAATCCATCCTTGTTAGAAAAATCCCCCCTATTATATGTAGACGACCACACTATATTATTAGTCCATGATTACCATACATAGGATATCTCCGTGTGAGGTCCCAGAAATGTGGCCGACCCACCGCCCCAATATTGTGCTCAGCCCTTTGTTCTCAAATCTCTATATTTTGCATGTCTTTTCTGTTGCAGCTGCAGAGTTCAGTGTAAAGGGAACCATCCCGGGAATGTGCGCATGGAATATAATAAAATACTTAACCAATGTCATTTGCAGAATGTTAAAAAAAGTTTATATTGGTAATAAATTTACACTTTCTAAGCCAAGTGACTGGGTCAATGGCAAAAAAAAAAGATATTTATTAGGGGAAAGCCACACAGGACGTAAGCTTTTTCCATTCAGGCTCCAGTTTATAAAACTTCCAGCTAATATTAGAGTTTTTAAGTTTCTATCTATATAGCATCTGTTGGGTAAGAACTAGCACGGTCCATTATTCCAGTGCCGATAGGGGCCATGACTTCTACTGAACCTTATTATAACTGCCACCTCTATGGGAACTATTTGAAGGGAATGGGTCAGCATGATTTTACCCCCACCCCAAACTATTTATATGGGCTTCTTGCACTTGCAAAGACAAGTCCATCCATTCCTCCGTTACCAAGAAATCACTTTTTGAATTTATATGAGAAATGATTCTGAAGTGCTTTGGGCGTTTCCCGAGCCTCGGTCGACCCGGTGCTATTCCACGCCTGACACCACCTCCTCCAGCTTGACTGACAGCTCATCCATTGTGTGACTTTAAAGGGGCTATACAGAATTTGTAATATTTTTGCCTATAGGGCTAAGAATGAACAGGCAGGTAAGTCACTAACTACCTGCCTGTTTTGCTTGGAGACAATCTCTGTCGACGATTCCCCTGCTTCATTTCACCCGTCGTCAACAGAGAAACATCTTCTCTCCCAGTGTCTACTCTTTAGACGGACATCATTGCAGACACCATGATGATTAACAGCCAGATCTTCGCAGTTAAGGTCCAGTCACACTAAGCAACTTACCAGCGATCCCAACAACGATAGGGATCGCTGGTAAGTTGCTAGGAGGTTGCTGGTGAGATGTCACACTGCGACGCTCCAGCGATCCCACCAGCAACCTGACCTGGCAGGGATCGCTGGAGCGTCGCTACACGAGTTGCTGGTGAGCTCACCAGCAACCAGTGACCAGCCCCCAGCGCCGCGTGGAAGATGCTGCGCTTGGTAACTAAGGTAAATATCGGGTAACCAACCCGATATTTACCTTGGTTACCAGCGCACGGAGCTACACGTGCAGAGAGCAGGGAGCAGCGCACACTGAGCGCTGGCTCCCTGCTCTTCTAGTTACAGCACACATCGGGTTAATTAACCCGATGTGTCCTGCAGCTACATGTGCACAGAGCAGGAGTCGGCACTGACAGTGAGAGCGGCGGAGGCTGGTAACAAAGGTAAATATCGGGTAACCAAGGACAGGGCTTCTTGGTTACCCGATGTTTACATTGGTTACCAGCCTCCACAGAAGCCGGCTCCTGCTGCCTGCACATTTAGTTGTTGCTGTCTCGCTGTCACACACAGCGATCTGTGCTTCACAGCGGGACAGCAACAACTAAAAAATGACCCAGGACATTCAGCAACAACCAACGACCTCACAGCAGGGGCCGGGTTGTTGCTGGATGTCACACACAGCAACATCGCTAGCAACGTCACAAAAGTTGTTCGTTAGCAGCGATGTTGCTAGCGATGTTGCTTAGTGTGACGGGGCCTTTAGTGTCACAATGACAATGGAATAGTGAGCAACCGGGTCTCCTAAACTGTCCACATTGTCAGGGATACTCTTGAAGGTGGAGAGGCCGGAGTCACCTTCCTGGCCCTGCTCCTGACCAGTTCAGAGTGGATTCCCCCTTCCCTTTCCCCCCGGGAGGGACAGGAAAGGAGTGGGATGAAACCTTTAGATGAAGAAAGACAAGGAAAAAACAAAACTCTGTAACACAGTGCATACACACAAAGGAAAAGACCATATTCAAGATTCAGAAGGAAAACAAGAGCAGGTAGGAAGCTAAAAAACAACAGGGGTAAACTCCCCAACCGCACAAAGCAAAGAGCACAACTTTCACCAATAAGTCTGGGACACCACACCTCACAGACCAAGATAGAATAAACTACAACTGGCATGGGTGGAAGGTTTCAACCAGCATAAATAGGAGTGGAGCAGATGTGATAGGCCTCCCCACAACATGTGACCAAAGGAGCAAGCAGACCAGCAGAGATTAAATCTTGCTAGTCTGCCTATGAATAAGCACACAGCAG